>NW_024062833.1:0-85812 GCF_006381635.1 Hibiscus syriacus | reverse complement strand
AAACGACTGATAACGTATTAGAAGATGGAGGAAAACATATAAAAGCAGAGTTACTAAAATGAAAATCCAAAAGAAAAACTATGATATTATATAAAAGAAAAATAAGGAATACATACGATAGCAAGCGGCTGGCAAGGAAAATCTAAAGAGAGCAAGCAAGCAGCGGTAGGTTATAGAAACTGGGTAAAATACACAAATGGTCCCTAACTTTAAGATATGCTTTATTAAACCCCCTGACTATTAAAAGTTAAAAAATCCCCGACTATAAGAAATTGCTTTGTTAACTCCATCGACTATTAAAAATTATAGAATGATCACCTGACTATTTATTATGTTCTATACTGTCCTTTACCTTTAAAAAATTAAAACTGTCGCATGAGCTGAACATTAACATGTTTACTGAGATATGATAGTTGTTTAAGATTATGAGATCAAATTTTATTATATCTCAATTAGCATGTTAACGTTCAGCTTAGAGGATAGTTAATTTTATAAAGGAAAAGGACGAGTTTGGAACATAATGAATAGTTGAGTGATCGTTTTGTAACTATTAATAGTCAGAGGATTTAACAAAGCAATATTATATGGTGGGAGACTATTTGTACACGTACCCTAGTAAATTTTAGTTTATGGTAGTAAAATTAATTTATGTAGTTAAATATTTAATAAAAAGTTATGTAAATTATATTTAAATCATCTATGTATCAAGTAGTTACCCTGATGGAAGCAGCAGAATATATTAATGAAAGCGGTACATAGTTTACACAACCGAGAACAAGTGTAAAACCAGAGTAAGCTATCGTAATTTCAAAACAGTAATCACATGATTGGGGTTTGGGACACAGAAAACGCAAGCACCCAAATCCCAATGGTTCGAAATAAGTATGTTCAGTCGGACAGTAACGAAATAGTACAATGAACATCATCAATGAGTTAATTACAAGAACTGAAAGAGATTTCTTTAACTTTGTGCAAACATGGACTGACTGACTGACACAAATTGTATTTGTAATCGGGAATGGACGTAAGATTTTATTAAAGGGTGAAAACAGATTGTCAAAAAAAAATATAAAGAAAATACAAAATCCGTATTCAGGTTCTTACAGTGACATCTTAACCTTCTGTCACTTGTAGTTGAATGAGATTCTAATCCATTTGCAAGCTAGGAAAGGGAAATCCTTCATCATCAACATAAAATTATAGAAAAAGATGAAAAACGAAGAAGACCAAAGCATGGTTCAATATAGGTAATGAGACAAAACCTGCTGCATGCAAGGATTCATTGATGGTTTGGCAGAATAGAACTACCTCAGCCTTTCACAGCCTTGAAGATCGAGAACTATTAAGCATGTTTGGTCTGTGTTACAGATACGAAGACCACTCAGTGAAGGACAGTTTCTCCTTGGCTTGTAGCGCAACCTCTTTGACAAGTGTGGTTTTACCTACACCGCCCATCCTGTACACTCTAACTTTGTCGACATTACCATCTTCCAATGCCACCATGAGTCAATGAAAGCACCGCTTCTTGACTCAAAGGCCTTGCACTCTTTAACAGGTCTATTGATGCCAATCGCTTGGATACAAGGACGGTATGAAACTCTATCGAATTGATCCTTCTGGTTCAAGAGTTGAGCTATGGCGTCGGCCTCCTTTTGCGTTTTCATGCCGAGCTGGTGATGAGACCTGAAGTCAGGACAACATCCACAGAAACACCTCCTCTTGGATTTCTCTTCATCCTCGTCCAATTGCGTTGCAGCCTGATCGGAGATCTTCTCATTCACCTCTTTCAAACCATATTTCAACATGAGGAATAATCTCCTCCCCATTCCTCTGGGCCTCGGAAACAGATTGTTCTCCTCTTTCTCCTGCAGCCTTAAGTTCTAGAAATTTGTTCTAGATGTTCTGAAACTTGGCTTTATGCTTGAACAAGTAACTAAGTTGCTGTGCAATGGGACCAACATCGTTCTCAGTTGCTATACCATCAATAGGGCTACAAATGGAGCCAAATGGAAATAAAAGCCTCCATTTTTTCCCCTTGAGAAGCTGATATGAAGCAGAACAAACAAAGTATAGATCAAGTGGGAAGCAACACGCTGCTGAAAAGAATAAGAACATATTCAAACTAACAATATTACTCGACTCGCTGTTGGTTTATGTAAATTGCTTTATTTTAATCAATAAATAAAGATAATACTACAACAATCAATGAGTACAAATCATTTATGAATGCACATCAATTATGTACATGATCGTTGTAGAAACTGTGGCATAACAATGAAACAACGTGCATCCAATGAAGATCACACACACGTAAAAGATGCACACAACGATCTAACATCCAAATCTAAGTATTCCAAAATCCAACATTTACAATACAATCCGACTAGATTTAAAATTGTGTATAATTACATTAAATTATGATATATGTAACAATTATACACTAAATCAAAAATCATTTATAATTTAAAACTATATAACAATTAATTATTTAATCAATTTTCACCGAGCAGACTATGAGGGCTTTATGAAGAATTTCCAAGGATAGTTTTCCCGATCCAACAGAGGTCGGGTGAACATCCAGACCAGTTGACATCCTGCCAAGAGCCAATACCGAAAGCTTCACTAATTGATCTAGCTTTCCTCGCAACAAGTTTGTACAATCTCGGATGATCAAGTATGAAAGGTTTACTGTCGCATCAGAGATCTTCCTAGAAGAGAATGGTGTTCCCACCCCAAGATGCCAACGAAATGAATCCAAGCCCATCCACTTAATGACCTCAGGAGAGACAGCTTTGCTATAATCCATTCCAGCTCATTGCATCGTATTTAAAGTGAATTATTTTCCTCCAAAGTGCTTCTTTTTTATTCACATATCTCATTCCCATTTTGTCAAGAGAGCCTTGTTTTTTGCCTTGATGTCGACTATGCCAGCCCCTCCTAACTTCTTTGGCGAAGTGCTTCTTTGCCTTGTTAGAATTTGTAACAAAGCAATATATAGTTTGTAAGCAAAAAAATAACAAAGCCAGATCAATATAGAATAAGACATGAACAAATGACGATATTTAACGTGGTTCGATCTTTCTTATTTACACAATAAGAAGAAGAAGAATCCACTACAAATATAGAGATGACGAATGGTACAAATATGGTATCTTGTGTACCCTAAAATACGATATCTATATCAAAACTCAGAGTATTCCAAATCAACCCCTTAGTATCCCACAAAACTCATCTCTACAATGTAAACCTAAAAAGTTGCGGAGACTATAAAAGAATTAAATCTCTCCAAAATAATATTTCCTAAAATTCTAAAGGTTAAGACCTACTTTATATTTATAGAGTCTAATACTCAGTCATTAAGAATCTTTATTCTATAAGAATTCTTCACTAAATAAACCTAATCACCAAATAATCTTCAACTAATATAATTATAACAAAATCCAAATTAACTTCTAATTAGAATTTGAGTCGATATGAAATAGAAATTTCCATTCCTTGCTTGTAACCAAAAGTTTTCGACCAAGTACTATCATCTTTTCGCCCATAGTGGACTTATGGACTTGGACCTTCTCATTCTTTCTCAATAATTTACCATCCATTGAATCTTCCCATTATATTGATTCCCCGTCATTAAAAAAATATTTAATCTATAGATAGGTTGTCAAGACATGAGATTGAAGAAATTCATTCTTGTATTTCTCATATATGCATAAACTTACAAGTCATACATTTAAATACAACTAACTTTCAACTAACTACCAATAGATTAACTACCCCTTAAATAACTAACAACTAACTCTTTTCAACACCACTCAAATTAGTAGTTAAAAATTTCTTTTAGTCCCAACTTTGAAATCAGGTAGTTGTTGTTGAATCCTTAGTGCTTGGGTCATTACATCATTCAGTGGGTCTATTCGCCCTATTAACCTATGAGTAACCATCATGATCTTAGACCCGACACCAACACTAAAGGTGCGTATATAAGTCACCATGCGTGACTAAAAAGACGAATCTCTCTCTCTCTCATATTTTCATATCTTTAAAACCATATGACATTTACCGTCTATAATTTCACTATGGAACCACTTCAACTTGATTAATCTCTTTTCTATCTCTGTATAAAGATAGAACATTTTGATCTTTGTCAACTATCATCTAAACATTGATTGTAGCTCCCTCTAAATCAGAAAGGGTGAACCCTCTATAGTCCGTGACATTTGTTCCCTCAACAAAAAAATTATTGAACAATTTAGTGCTATATTACAATTATTTACTCTAATTCACATAATTGATTACCCTTTATTTAATGACAGTGAATCAAATGTAACTTAAATTCGAATTTAACATACAATATAAAAAATTAATTGCGTAATTAAAGAAATCTTAATGGTTCCAATTTACCATAAATTGCAAGGCGTTAAAAGAATGAAAGCAACCCGTTTCACTTGAAAAATATATAAGGCTGTATGGTATTTTGGCGAGCATAAGGAGGAGCAAAGATGAATCCATGGGAGATCAGGTTGGTGTGGTTGCTGTCTGTAACGCTGGTTTTGGCTGCGGGAAAAAGCATTTTCTTTGATCCTTACACGCAAGTAATAATCTATAACGATTTGGAAAACAAGAAGGATCTGACAATCCATTGCAAATCCAAGGACGACGACCTCGGTGTACATGTTATTTCTTACAAGGAATCCTATGATTTCCAATTTGAACCAAACTTTTTCGGTCGGACCTTGTTTTTCTGCCGCATGACATGGAATGGAAAATCACATTGGTTCGACGTTTTCAGGGAAGATAGGGATAAGTATTGGGGTTTGGATCACGGTTGTTTTCAAACAGATAAGTGCGTGTGGAATGTAAGAAGAAATGGTCCTTGTACAGAAAATTCAAATGCTTGTTATCCTTGGAACAAATAGGGGTTCCTTAATCACTCTCAGAATCTACAATAACACTTGTATTAACTAAAAACTCAACTACTGCTTTGCATGTCTACTGTGTTTTTGCCTTTAATTAATGCATTACCTCATGAACACATAAATAGTTAGAAGTTCAGACCCCTTCGGCCCTTCGATCCATCCCTGCATCCTCACTTCATGAGAATCGTTTCATCCTTTTTTTTAATTGATTCATCATCAGTAGCATAACACCTTTAATAATGGTTTATCTACAAATCTATGTTGGAAAATAAAAAAGAATGAAATTTTTTAAAACTTAATAGATCAAAAGTGCATAACACTATTTAAACTTGATAGTTCAATTCTTAAGTTTGGATAAGAAGATGTGACCACCTTGCTTCTTGGCATGGAAGTTGTCTTCAAGGAAGACTGAGTCATTGTATTTTGCACTATCTATGGCTTTTCCATTCGTATCTTGAACCAGGAACTCTTTGTTATGTGTCCTGAAGTGATCAGAACAATTGTCCGAAAAGCTAAGAGATTGAAAAACTAAGACCTGAATTGAACTTCTTGTTCCCGGTCTAAGGTTCTTGCTCTTGCAACTAGATACTTAATTAGAACATATTCATATAAAAATTGACACAAGAAATAAGGCACTTTAGATCATACAAGGACTATACAAGGAAAATGTTCAAAAACTCATCCAAAAAAATGTTCAAAACTCATCTAAAAAACTATCTTTGAACACAAACTATTGAAAGACGACTGGCAATCGCAAATCAAAGTCGAGCGTGGTGACAAAACTATCTCCAAACGTAATCTGCATATATAAATTCAATCTGAGAGTCTAAAGCAGGAAAGATCATTAGGATAATAAAATAAGTGTATCTTGATTAGCCGAGGTGGAGACAAATTCTACCCTGAGAAAATTCAACCAAATGACCAATAAAGAAGACCAAACATATCAAAATGCAAAGAAAAACATGTTAGAAATGTAGAGGAAAGTGTATTATAGAGGCAGAGTTATTGGAAATTAGAAAAAGGAAAAAAATGCGATACAAGAAGGTAAAAGAAAAACAAGAAATAAATGTAGTCGGTGACTAGCATCAAAATTAATATCATCGTGTGCTAAATAAAAAATATAAAAAAAGAACAAAGAGCAAGCGTCATTAGTAAGAAAACGTTATTAGGGTTTTAATAATATGTATTTAAAATAATTTATTTAATATTTTTAATTTAAAATTGTGTTCAAAATATTTCGCTCACCTAATAAATTATAGGGTAAAGTATACAAATGGTCTCCTGACTATGATACGAATTTATTAAGTTCTTTGATAATTAAAGTTACAATATTGCAACATCCCAAAAAACATGTTAATGACTAAATTGTAAGATTTTGAAAACTTTGTGTCTGATTTCAAAAAATTGGAATGTTCAAGGACTTAATTTTTGTGTAGGAGTGAACAGAAAAGAAGAAAGGATGAAGGGGCATTAGTCAATTGATAGGTGAAGGAATTAAATATTCATTAAGAGTGTTTTATATAAACACGTGTAATAGGGGAGAAGGAATATCAGAGAATTTTAGAGCTTTTCTTCTCTTTTCTTCCTCCTCTCAACGCGAGCTCCATAGCAAAGGTGAGAAATTTTCTAGTTGGTTAATTCTCGCACTTTAGTCATGGTTTTGGTTATTAAGGTGTTAGGAAAGCTTAAGAAAGCTTAAAGTGGTTTAAAACTCAAAGATGGACGAGTTATGAAAGATTAAATAAAAGGATGTTTAGTGAAATTGTAGAAAAAAGTTAGTAAGAAGATTTTGAAGTTGGATCTGACTTGTCATTGGTAAGGATAAGAGATTCATGAGTTCAGAAAGGAATAATGACAAAGTTGGAAAGTTTAGTAAGATTTTTAGTTTTGAATGTTATGGAGAGTTTTGAATATTATGATGTTATAGTGAGATAAGATGGTTTGGGTAAATATAGTTAAGGTCAAGGATGAAAAAGAAGAGTAAAGTGAAGAATTTAGTGAATAATTGATAATTTTCGAATTGTTGGAGTAAAGTCTGGGCTTGTGGTATTGATGAGTGTTTAAAATCGTTAATCTTTGCTCGTTATTTCTTCGATTTTGTCAAATTATTGCTGCTGAATTGGTCGTGTTATACTTGTTTTTGTACAGGTCCTTGCTTCCAGAATTTGTGACAAAACGGGCGAATTCTGCATTTTTTTATTATTTGGTCACGGCTGGAGACATGGGCACGACGCGGTCTGACATGGCAGTTTCTAGAAGGTCCAGTCAGCGGCGGTTTCTAGAAGACTTCGTCCGCACGCCTTCTGGAAGATTGACGATCAGAGTTGCATTAGGAGACTGGTTTAAGTTTGAATTTAAATTTAAAAACTATTATCTTTTGTATTATTTATTATTTTCTTTGTTTATCCTTTAGTCATTGAGAGGCTATAAATACCCACTTGGGGTAAGCCTAAACTCATCATTCAGAATACATTCTTTTTTCTATCTAGTTTTTAAAAGTTTTCTCTTTTCCTTTTCAAGTTCTTTTTTTTTCTTTATTTTCAAGTTTTATTTTATGCTAAGTATGACTTTTGTCATGCTTAGCTAAACTTTTCATAAGCCGAGAGCTGTCGCGATGATTCACTTCCAACGGGAGAATTGAAACGGTCCCTTAATATCTTTGGAATATCTCTCTCAATCTCTGCGCTTATTTTTCAAAATCAAAATAGTTTTCAAAATCAAAGATTGACTTTGGTCAAGAGGTTGTTGCGATTAAACGTGTGGGAGGAAGATTTGGCTTATAGAAAGCAATTCGACTTCCTGGGAACACATTTGGCGAGATAGCTTCGCCAAGAGGGAATTGAGATCGGAATTGACGGTTATAGGAACAACAATCCGAGTCGGTCGCCACGAACTTAAACGGTATTTGATCTACGACAATAGATATTATTAGAATCAACTACCGAAGCCGGAATCAAAGATTGCCTTGGGTATTCGGTATACAAGATAGAGTCACAAGGATAGCCCTTGTAGACAAAGTAATCGACGTGAATCCCGAAGAGAAAATCTTATTCGATGATTTAAAGGAAATTGAATCAAAGCGAAGCTTGAGGCTACTTTTACCGTATTTATTCACAATCTTCATCTTCTTATTTTTACTTTAATTACTTTTATTTAATCACTTTATTATCATTTTACTAAAATCCCCCCATTTTTACTGTTTCACGCCTGGCATAAATAATTCAGACAGAAATTTATAATTTTCTAAGTCCCTGTGGAATCGACCCTTACTTCTCTTTGCTACGCATTTCCTTAATTTATTGATTGAGAATAAGGAATTATTTTGACATCCGAAACGACAGTTGTCAAATTGGTGCCGTTGCCGGGGATTTCGCCAAAGTTACTAATTTTTTGTTTGTTTTTGATTTATGACCAGGACTAATCCGGGCACATTAGTGGAGTACAACCCGGAGATCGAAGTTGAAGCTAGGAGACTCCATGCACAAACACTTCGGGAAAGAAGGAGTCAACAAATAAATCCAGAAGAAGAATCAAACTCAGGTGAATTCGCTAATACAATTCCGATGGTCGAACCTACTATTCGGGAGTTAGCCGCGGCACCCACTGAATAAGGACCTATGTGCATTGATTTTCCCCAAGGCAAAACTCCATACCAGTTGAAGACCGCCCTTATTCATCTCCTCCCTACATTCCGTGGATTACCAAACGAGAATCCACACCAACATCTCAAGGAATTTCACATGGTCTGCTCTAGCATGACACCACAGAGAGTAACCGAGGACCAAATCAAACTTAGAGCTTTTCCTTTTTCCTTAGACAATTCGGCTAAAGAGTGGTTATTTTATCTTCCCCCTAATTCTGTAACTACATGGGTTCAAATGACTCGTTGTTTTTTGACAGGTTTTTCCCTGCGGCAAAAGTAAGTGAACTACGAAAGAGAATACTTGGAATCAAGCAGCTTGATGGAGAGTCACTTTACGACTACTGGGAGCGTTTTAAGAAGTTATGTTCTAGTTGCCCACAACACGGGTTAACTGAACAAACACTCATTCAATACTTTTATGAAGGATTATCTCCCCTGGAAATGAAGATGATCGACGCTACCAGCGGCGGAGACTTGGTGAATATGACTTCTACTGAGGCAAGAGACTTAATATCGACGATGGTCGTAAATTCCCAACAGTTTCGCGCAAATAATGAACCTTCTCGAATGGTTCATGAGATAAGTTCATCTTCCTTAGAAAAAAATAGCAAGTTAACTGAAGTTGTAAACTCTCTTGTTGCAGGAAAGACAGGACAAAACCGATTATGTGGAACATGTGCACTACCTGATCATCCAACAGACGTTTGTCCACTGATTCAAGACGACGCATCAGCTCAAGTCAATGCAGTTGGAAACTTTTCGGGACCTAACCAAAGAGCTACAATCCTTACGGTAATACATACAACCAGGATGGAGGGATCATCCGAACTTCAGTTATGCTCAGAACCTGAGACCGAATCAAGGCTATCAAGCGAGACCACCTCCGCCACTACAACAGTCGCAGAAGTCATCATTAGAGTCGATTGTCGAGAGGTTAGCACTTTCCCAGGAAAAATTCCAGAATCATACTCAAGCCCACTTACAAGAGATAAACAAGCAGATGAGCCAACTGGCTCAAACCGTAGGTCGCTTGGAATCACGAGGTAAACTTCCATCTCAAACTGAAGTAAACCCGAGGGGGAACGTCAGCGCCATCACTCTTCGAAGCGGTACAGTAGTGGTGCCACCTGTTCCATCAAACGAAACAACCCAAAAGGAGAAAATGACTTATGATTCAGGGTCCCAGAAAGAGAATAACGAAGAACAAATAGACGGCATGACGCCGTCTCCCTACGACGTGCCACCACCTTTTCCATCAAGGTTAGTTAAAAAGGATAAAAAAGCTGAGGAAAAGGAAATATTAGACGTACTTCGGAAGGTGGAAGTTAACATACCTCTCCTTGAGGTTATTCGAAAGGTTCCAAGGTATGCCCAAGTTTTGAAGGACTTTGTACGACTAAAAGGAAGCTTACCGGAGTCAAGAAAGTGAGCTTAGGAGCAAACGTCTCAGCCGTTTTCCAATGAAAGTTACCACCTAAACTGAAGGACCAAGGTATGCTCGCAATCCCTTGTAAAATTGGTAAGGTTGAGATTAAACGAGCTATGTGATATTGGTGCATCAATTAATGTAATGCCTCTATCTGTCTATAAATTATCACTAACGATCCTTTGAAGGATACAAAGATTTCGATACAGCTTGCCGACAGGTCGGTAATCTATCCTGAAGGACTCTTAGAGAATGTATTGGTGGAGGTAAACGACTTGATATTTCCCACCGATTTTTATATAATCAACATGGAAAATGATCGCACGAGCACATCGTCTGATATTCTTTTGGGCGCCCTTTCTTGAGCACTGCACACATAAAAATTGACGTGAGAAGCGGAATTTTGACTATGGAATTTGATGGTGAGATCGTTAAATTTGACGTATATAAGGCAATGAGATATTCTAATAAAGTAGAAAGTTTAAATTCTGTCGATTTAATTGATCTTTTGGCTGATGAATTTTTAAAGACTAATTTTTCCTTTGATATATGCAGGGAGCTGGAGGGTCATGATAAAAACATGAATTATGATCATACAGAATTGAATTTGATTTCTTCTAAGCCTAAAGTCTTACCTTTTGTTCTGCAGGCACCCGAAGTTGAACTTAAACAGTTGCCTGATCACTTGAAATACGCTTTCCTCGGACCAAACAACACTCTGCCAGTAATCATATCAAAAGGGTTATCTGAGGAGGAGGAAAAAGACTTGATCAAGGTTTTGCGCCAATACAAGGATGCTATAGGATGGACCATCGCTGACATAAAAGGTTTGAGTCCATCTACTTGTATGCATAAAATTAAAACCGAAGAAGGCACAAAACCAACACGTGAGGGTCAACGCCGGCTGAATCCACCAATGATAGAAGTGGTAAAAAATGAGATACAAAAACTCCTAGATGCAGATATTATATATCCAATTTCGGATAGCAAATGGGTAAGTTCGGTACATGTAGTTCCTAAAAAAAGGAGTTACTGTGGTTGAAAATTCTGAAGGAGAACTTGTACCAACACGAGTTCAGAATGGATGGAGAGTCTGCATCGATTACAGGAAGTTGAATTCTTTAACTCGGAAAGACCATTTTTCTCTTCCATTTATAGATCAAATGATAGAACGATTAGCCGGTAAGTCTCATTATTGTTGTCTTGATGGATTTTCAGGTTTCTTCCAGATTCCAGTAGCACCTGAAGATCAAGAAAAGATGACATTCATATGCCCCTTCAGTACCTTCGCTTACCGACGTATGCCTTTCGGACTTTGCAATGCACCTGCCACATTCCAAAGGTGTATGATTAGTATTTTTTCTGATTTTATTCAGAAAGGTATTGAAGTCTTCATGGATGACTTCACCGTTTACGACAATTCATTCAAGGAATGCTTATTAAACTTGAAAAATGTGTTGCGTCGGTGTCTAGAATTTAATCTTGTTTTGAATTATGAAAAGTGTCACTTTATGGTTGATAAAGGTTTGATTATAGGACATTGTTTCATCTAAATGAATTGCGGTAGATAAGGCGAAAACCGATATAATACGTTCACTTCCTTACCCCACTACGGTAAGGGAAATTCGCTCTTTCCTTGGCCACACAGGTTTCTACCATAGATTCATCAAGGACTTCTCTAAGGTGGCGCAACCATTATGCGAGCTCTTACAGAAGGATAAAATCTTCAATTTCAACCAACAATGCCAAGAATCATTCGACATATTAAAGGAGAAGTTGGTTTCGGCACCCATAGTCCAACCGCCAAATTGGGACTTTCCCTTCGAAGTTATGTGTGATGCTTCGGATGGAAGTGTTGGAGCTGTGCTCGGACAAAAGATCGGGAAAGAGCCTCACGTTATCGCTTATGTGTCCCATACCTTAGATTCCCACAACAGAATTATTCAACGACCGAAAAAGAATTATTCGCTATTATTTTTGCATTAGATAAATTTAGATCATATCTTCTTGGCACTAAAGTTGTTGTTTTCTCTGATCATGCAGCCTTGAAGTACTTGCTCAGCAAAAAAGAAGCGAAACCACGACTAATCCGTTGGATCTTACTCCTCCAAGAATTTGATTTGGAAATCAAGGACAAGAAAGGATGTGAGAACTTAGTGGCCGATCACTTAAGCCGACTTCCAATCACTACCTGTGATCCTCCCGTTCGTGAAGAATTCCCGGAGGAAAGCTTGATGATGACGCAGAAGTTAACACCTTGGTTTGCGGATATAGTTAATTACTTAGCTATAGGTAAGTTACCATCTGATTTAACGAGAGCCGAAGTAAATCGCATTAAGAGAGAATCTCGTTTCTTCATTTGGGATGATCCATATCTCTGGAAACATTGTTCAGACCAGATAATTCGACGGTGTGTTCCTGAAAGCGAGGTAAGCTCAATTTTAAATTTTTGTCATTCATATTCGTGTGGTGGACACTTCGGACCGAAGCGAACTGCCCATAAAATTTTAGAATGCGAATTTTTTTGGCCTCATATTTTCCGTGATGCTTACTTGTTTTGCAAGTCGTGTGATAATTGTCAACGTGCAGGTAATTTAAGACGGAGAAACGAAATGCCCCTTAATCCTATACATATATGCGAAATATTTGATGTTTGGGGACTTGACTATATGGGGCCATTTGTTTCTTCTTTTGGCAATTATTATATAATTCTTGCGGTTGATTATGTATCGAAGTGGGTAGAGGCTAAAGCCACTCGAAACAACGATGCTAAAACTACTGTTCAATTTCTAAAGAATTGTATTTTTTCCAGGTTTAGAACACCGAGAGCGATAATAAGCGACCGCGGCACACACTTCATCAATCGAGTAATTGATATTCTCATGAAAAAACATGGAGTGAATCACAGAATTGCCACATCTTATCATCCACAAACAAACGGACAAGCGGAAATTTCAAACCGAGAAATAAAGATGATTCTTGAGAAAATAGTTAAGCCAAATCGCAAGGATTGGAGCATGAAATTAATTGACGCTCTGTGGGCATATCGGACTGCATACAAAGGACCTATTGGTATGTCACCATACCGCCTTGTGTTCGGTAAGCCGTGCCATTTACCTGTCGAGCTAGAGCACAAGGCATATTGGGCCGTAAAACAGTGCAATATGGAGCTAGAAGCGATTGGAGAAACACGAAAGTTACATATATAGAGCTTGAGGAAATCCGAAGAGATGCTTACGACAACGCCAAAATATATAAGGACAAAACAAAAGAATTCCATGATCGAAAAATTGTTTCTAAATCTTTTTCTATCTGAAAAAAAGTTCTTCTTTTTAACTCAAAATTAAAACTTTTTGCAGGTAAACTTCGATCAAAATGGAACGACCTTATACAGTAAATGGAATATTTCCTCATGGCGCAGTCGAAATTGAAGACAATTCGGGCACTCGATTTAAAGTAAATGGACACAGGATTAAACCATATTATGTGAATAGCGAAGTTTCCCTACTTGAAGATCTCAACTTGGAAGAACCTGTAGTCTGAATCGGGTCATCGACCTAACGACGTTAAACAAAAGCGCTTCATGGGAGGCAACCCATTGTTTTCAATTCCGTTATATTTTATTTTTACTTTTTATTTTTTCGATCAAGCATGTTTAATTTAATTTTTATTTTTATTTTGCAGGAGCCAAATATTTTTATTCGAACTTAAACGGCGAGAAATTACATAATTATGATTGGAACAGTTCTAAACTCAATGCACGATCGAGCACAGAAAAAAAAGAAGGAGAAGCTTGTGCGCACCGTTTAATTAATGGCGCACATTAGCAGAACCCAAGGGGGGTTCGGCGCACGTTAGCGAAACCCAAATCACTTTTTTCCCCTAGTTTGATTCTTCTGCCGCCCACCTTACCCCCTTTCTTCTTTTAATATTTCGTGGACCCCACCTTATCACCTTTCATCTCCCTTTTTTAATTTTCAAACACCTTTTATATTATAATAACAAACTCCACCCTTTATCCATCCACTTTTCCATTTTAAAACTCACATTTATCCCCACAAAAAAACAAAACCCCATTTACTTCTAATTCAAACACCCCAATGCACGGCAGAACCAAACTAAACCCAACCCTCTTCATCTCTTCATACCCGATCGCCCCCAACGCACGAACCTTCCCACTCCTTCTCCGCTATGGTGCGCACACGAAACCGACCCGAGAACGCCAACGTTCCCCCACCCACCATCCTAGGAGGATGATGCCGTTCAAACGCACCGGCGTTCGTCGAGTTGCCAAGCGACTCAGACTCCATACCGTCGCCTCCTCCGACTCAACCGACCCAAGGTCGTGGCCCAGTACCGATATCACCGTATCACTTGTCTTTTACGCCGACCGCCTCCTTCCGTCCCGGGCCAAGCACGTCTCGCCGTCCGTCCCCTCCACGATCTCCATCTCCATCGTTTCATTCACTTCCGACCGAAGCAACACCGTCACGCTCACGACGGACGGCATTCTCGTCATACTCGATGCACTCGATGACGTCAGATAATACTCCCGAGGTAAATTCTAGTCCTGTTTCAGTACAACCGTTACTAATGTACCATTCTATTTACGGTTTTACAGAGGATTTTACTGCCGATTTTCCACCACCGGACCCATCGCCTGAAACATCGAGCTCACGGCAGTTCCACAAATGATGCTTCGCCGACCCGTCCACCTCACTCGGAGGATGCACCTGACAGCCCGTCGCCAGCCCACGAAAACCTGGAGCGCAACCGTCGGGGTCGATGATACGCAGTCCCTCCCGAAGAAATGATGCACGGGTATTTGCAATTCTCCAATGATGAACTGGTACGTTTCGAGTCGGTAAGACACCGCCCTTTCCGTGTAGCCAAATATATTCTGACTCGTACTCTAGAAACATTGCATTTACGTGAGTCTGTCACACATACTTTGCTGTCATTGGTTGGGAACTTTACCCGATGATTAACTGTGGAACGTTTTATGAACTTGTGTTTGAATTTTATACCACTTTTAATTTTTCGCCCCAACGCCTGCTTAATGTTAGCTCACCTGATGTTGTCTCATTCCGACTATGTGGAACTTACTTCTCAATGTCTATATCAGAATTTAATCTTGCTATGGGATTCATGACGGATGTCATGAGTCCTCCGTATTTAACCGCTTTGCTTGAGGTTCCACAGAGTTTTGATGCCGACGTGGCTTATGAGGCCCTTACGAGTTTAGCCGGACACACATTCAACGCCCGCTCGACGCGAGCCCATCTTATCCATGACCCGGCCTTGCTCTATATCCATCACTTCCTCGCCTACAGCTACTCCGGCCGAAACAACTCATCCTCCTCCTTAAACCGAGTCGAGTTATTCTTTTTATGGTGCATGTCCACCGGCGAGCGTGTGAACCTAGGATTTTGGTTTGCTCGGGCCTTTGAGATCGTTATTCGATCCAATCGCCCACTTATCCTTAGACCTTACATTACACATTTAGCTTCTCGCATCGCTCAATTTGATGTAACACGATTTACTTATGCTTTCTCTGCAGATGCTTTAGATGAGCTATGCTTGGACTCCATGGGCCTACTTGTAGAACCCCGAGCGCACCTTACTTCATTCAACCAGGTGTCCTCACTCCTCGTAACGAGTGAGTCTTCACATGTCGAAACACACCAGCGCCGCCTCCTGCAACCCCACGCCCGGATATGCAATCCCAAATGGATGAAGTCCACGACCGCCTCCACTCCATTGAGACGAACATCACAGAGATCCTCTCCTACCTACGTCCTAGCGCCTCTCACCGCGATCGAGAACGTGGCCGTGGTCGACATTAAATCCGGGGAGTACTCTATTCCTTCTCTTGCACTTTAATTTTTCGTTTTAAGGCAAAACGCTTTAAGTGAGGGGGAGTAGAGTGTCGATTGAATTTCCCTTTGCTTATCTTTATGCTTTGAATCTAGTATGTGTTGGTTGAATTGGTCAGAAATTTCATTGGTCGTCTTTCTCTTGTTGAAAATTTTTGGAATGATATGCTTGCTTGGGAACACATGATTGTTTATGTTAGGATATTCTTGATAGCGAATAGCATGAATTGTGATAAGTTGGTATTTTCTGTGATATTCCATGACTTTGTTAGTTGAAATGTAATTAGCTCAATGCATGAAACAATTTGGTGAGATTTGAGCCTTTACGAGCATATCATTTTCGCTCTCATTTTGTTTGATTGAGTGTGTCAATTTGGCATTGGTATTCTAGAACCTGCATGTTAAATACTATCGAGATTACACATGAACATGATGCTTTAAGATGATTTGGGCACCTTAGGATTAACCATTCCGTTTTCCCACTAAATTGCCTACCCATACATTTTCCCCTTATTAACCACTTTTGAGCATATTCCGCTTCTTTGTTTTCACCATGTTCATAACCCGAGCCTTTTTATTTTATCCCTCTTTTCTACCTTTTTCAGGGCAAGTGAATAATTTTATCGTTGTATTCTCCATCGGAAAAAAATGTTGAATGAAAAAAAACAGCGGTTCGAAAAAAAGAAAAAAAAATTGTTCGAAAGAAAAAGAGAGAGAAAAAAAAGACATGAAAGAAAAAAATGGAAAACAAAACAACAAAAGTGTGAAAAGAAAAATACATTTTGACAAGAAATTTGTTGTTTGATATGTCGTTTTTTTATCTTGTTGTACTTAATATTTGATGGAGTTGAGATTATTATTTGTTAGTTCCTTGCCTTGAATATTTAGCTTTATGTTTAGACTTTTCCCCACCTTTACCTAAGCTCCGTTACAACCAATAAAAGACCCTTTGATTTATGCATCTTGTTCTTATTAGTAGTGGAGATTTGATTTACTTGCAGGCTTATAGTAATACCGTGTAAATTCTGACATTGAGCGTTTCTTTACCCCAAACACATTGAGTGATTTGAGTGAATCCCGGTAAGGTATTGAGTTATGAGCATTGAAATTAATGAATGAATGGATATTATAATTGCACTTGACTTGTTCCAATTGGTGATGTTCAATTGATTGATTTCTTGACTTGAATAGTTATTGTGGTCTCTACCTTGCTTCCCTAAATGTGAATTGAGAAAAAAACGTTTAATGAAGTTTTTGACTGATTTGGTTAATCATACTTGAGGACAAGCATGAGATAAGTGAGGGGGAATTTGATGAGTGTTTAAAATCGTTAATCTTTGCTCGTTATTTCTTCGATTTTGTCGAATTATTGCTACTGAATTGGTCGTGTTATACTTGTTTTTGTACAGGTCCTTGCTTTCCAGAATTTGTGACAAAACGGGCGAATTCTGCATTTTTTTTATTATTTGGTCACGGCTGGAGACATGGGCATGACTCTGGGCAAGACGCGGTCTGACGTGGCAGTTTCTAGAAGGTCCAGTCAGCGGTGGTTTCTAGAAGACTTCGTCCACACACCTTCTGGAAGATTGACGAGCAGAGTTGCATTAGGAGACTAGTTTAAGTTTGAATTTAAATTTAAAAACTATTATCTTTTGTATTATTTTATTATTTTCTTTGTTTATCCTTTAGTCATTGAGAGGTATAAATACCCACTTGGGGTAAGCCTAAACTCATCATTCGGAATACATTCTTCTTTTCTCTCTAGTTTTTATAAAAGTTTTCTCTTTTCCTTTTCAAGTTCTTTTTATTTTTCTTTATTTTCAAGTTTTATTTTTATTCTAAGTATGACTTTTGTCATGCTTAGCTAAACTTTTCATAAGCCGAGAGCTGTCGCGATGATTCAATTCCAACGGGAGAATTGAAACGGTCCCTTAATATCTTCGGAATATCTCTCTCAATCTCTGCGCTTATTTTTCAAAATCAAAACAGTTTTCAAAATCAAAGATTGACTTTGGTCAAGAGATTGTTGCGATTAAACGCGTGGGAGGAAGATTCGGCTTATAGAAAGCAATTCGACTTCCTAGGAACACACTTGGCGAGATAGCTTCACCAAGAGGGAATTGAGATCGGAATTGACGGTTATAGGAACAACAATCCGAGTCGGTCGCCACGAACTTAAACGGTATTTGATCTACGACAATAGATGTTGTTAGAATCAACTACCGAAGCCGGAATCAAAGTAACCGACGTGAATCCCGAAGAGAAAAACTTATTCGATGATCTAAAGGAAATTGAATCAAAGCGAAGCTTGAGGCTACTTTTACCGTATTTATTCACAATCTTCATCTTCTTATTTTTATTTTAATTACTTTTATTTAATCACTTTATTATCTTTTTACTAAAATCCCCCCATTTTTACTATTTCACACCTGGCATAAATAATTCAGACAGAAATTTATAATTTTCTAAGTCCCTATGGAATCAACCCTTACTTCTCTTTGCTACGCATTTCCTTAATTTATTGATTGAGAATAAGGAATTATTTTGACATCCGAAACGACAGTTGTCAGGTATCGGTATTGGATGAACAATACCGATACTACAAGAAATAAGAAGTGATATTTATGGGTAGGTATCGATACTGGATGAACAATATCGATACCATAAGACAAAATTTGATTAATCATTCATTCAATAATGATAATGAAGTAATATCAGTACCAGGGGTATCGATACCAATGTTTAAGTATCGGTACCATTTTTAGATCCGAATTCTAGAATGTTAAGAGGGTATCGATATTGAAGTGTATTATCGATACCACAAATAAGAAAGTATCGGTACTGTATCTAAGGTACCAATACTATTTATATGGAAATTGTGAAATTTAGTGTTTTGTTTAGCATATGTTCTTAGGAATTATTTATAGTAATTGAATTTCGATATTCATATAAGTCGTATATTTGTGTAGATATTGATCGAATGCAAGACGATTCGAAACTATAAAAGTTTTCAAAAGTCATAAGTGTTTGGTTTGACTAGTGAGGCCAAGGTGAGTGCATATACTTGTAATATATAGTGATATGGGAAATAAGACTTGCATGAGTCTATTTACAATATTCTGATTGCATGAACAATTATACTGGTTAATATGTTTTGTATGTGTGTATGAATATGATTATAGTTGGTAGCTTATAGTATATGAACATGTATTGTTATATTCTCTGTTATGTGATATGATCTAGGTGATTAGGTGAACTTGTGACATAAGATATGTGATACCGAATTAGGTGAATATCTGAAAATGTGATATAGGATATATGATCATAAGCTATGTAAATATATGACTGGGTGATAATCTACGTGAATTGATATAATTTGCTTATGTGATTAAGTGAAAAAGTGAGATAAGTTAAGTAACATTGACCTATGTGATAACATGAGAATATGATATAAGTCTTGTGGTATTAACATAAGTGATTATATGAACATGTAATATAAGCTATGTGATGAGGATCTATGTGTTATATGATTTATGTGAAGATATGAGAACAACATATTGGCAAAGGCTATGTGATATGATCTATGTGTTTACATGAACATATGAGATAAGACATGTGACATGAACTACGTGATTAATTGCCTATATGAAATAAAATACAATAAAAGATATAAATGGTAAGCCCATAGTATGTTATATGAGAACTGGGGTATAATTGGCATGCCAAGAGTCGAGGGTTCTACGCGGTCATTTGGGATAATTCTACGTGGTCCTTCGGGACATTTCTACGCGATCATTCGGGAAATCTATGTGGTCTTTTGGGACATTTTATGTGGCACTTCGGTGCAATTTATACGAACTGTGGTTACAACATTTGTGCACAACCTCAATGCACTCACATACCTTAAGTTCTCAGAAGTATGCCATGGGCTATTAAAAGAGGTAATATAAATAAACTGTATGTGATGTTATGTGTTTTGCTTTGTGAAATGTATTATATGATGTGTACCAACTTCAAGCATAAGATTACATGATTAAAGGGATTAATGATAATAATATTGAGAACGATAAGAATGTTGATGATGGTAATGATGGTATATGTACATGTATGCATTTGTTATATGAAATGTTATATTGTTTTGTATGATATTATTATATGAAATGTTCATACATTGTTAAGAATTTAAAGTTTCCATTATACATTTTATATGGCTCACTAAGTCAACACTAAGACTTAGCGTGTGAGTGTTTCACACGTAGGTTCCGAGAAGAAAAAAGAGCAAAGATAGGCAAGTTAGGCTAGCTTCTCCTTTCCAAAGATCAGATCAGAAAAGAATTGAATCGTATGTATTTTGTTATACTGATTGTAGTTGGCATGTAAATAAAGATTTGAATCAAATATGCTCTGATCGGTTTTGTAAAATCATATGATTGTATTTAATGTAAACTATTCAGTTTTGTTTTAAATGTGAATTTGAATTTTCAGTTATCTTGTAAAAGTAAATGATTTGAAAAGTCAATGTGACACCCCGGATTCGTATCCGGGTCGAATACGGGTTGGGGTGTTACAAATATAGTCCCTCGACTATAGATAGTTGCTTTGTTGAGTCCATCGACTATTAAAAGTTACAAAATGATCACTTAACTATTCCTTATGTTCCAAACTCGTCCTTTTCATCACCTAGGGTTTACTACATCTCATCTACATCCTTTTCCCACATCATCTACCACCACTCATGTGTTTACAATCCTTCTAGCCTCACAATTTCCTCCATTATTTTCCGTTCATCGTCTTCCACATGAAATCCCATTTTCTTGTTAAATTCCCAAGCTCTTCTAGCTTACCTAAGAATTACTCTTTTCTGATTACTAAAATTAGAATCAAATAAAGAGCTGGGTTTACATCCAAAGTTTCTAATACTCTAACATTTTACTTTGTTCTCTAGACGCCTTATCCTTTTTTTATAAGCTGAAGACAAGAATTTATACCCCATCTAGACTTGCACCTTCCTTAACAACATCTTTTTTTATCACAATGGGTTTACTATATCTCATCTACTTTCTTTTTCCACATCATCTACCACCAACCCAGTGTTTACAATCCTTTTCTTTCTGAACTTCCAAGCTCTCCTAGCTTCTCTAAGTACTAGTCTTTTCTGATTACTAATGTTAGAATTAGACAAAGAGCTCTCGTTTAATTTCAAAGTTTCCACAATTCCTAACTTTTTACTTTGTTGTCTAGTTGCCTTATCCTTTTTTATCAGTTGTATACAAGAATTTACTTTAAATTTCAATCATGGAGTCATAACTTTTTTCATAGAACTTAGAAGCAACAACCTTTTCCAATTCCATAAATAGGTGATCAAAAGATGGGATCACTATGCGTATCTTGGTGGTTGTTTATACGGTTTCAAAATCCTCCACACTGGTTGGTGCTTCAATCCTTCACTAAGGGCCTTGCCTGCCTTATCTCTCTCGTATCAGCCACCTCAGCAGGAAAAAGCATCCTTTCTTTTTCATGTATTGAGAGCCTTGCCTGCCCCATGTAATTATCACCGTCATTTTGTTCCTTTTTAAGTATAACAACATCAATTCCATCATCTTCAGTGGTTGACTGAAGATCAAAAGCATTTTCCAACCGGCTTTCAATAAGAAATTCAGACTCCTCAATTGAATCCATTGTCTCTTTGGTCGTTTCTGTAACAACCTGAAAATTTCAAAATAATATTTAATTGGAAGTTGAAGATTTAATTGTGTTATTGGTGAAAATTTGGGGACTAAATTGAAAGATTTTAAAACATGTAGCTTGTTTTAGAGTTAAAACAAATTCAGGAACCAAACCCTGAATTTGCCCAAGAAAAGTTGGTAATGTTGGGCATTATATACGGCAATTGGTTTCTGATTTCAGAAACCAATTGCTCATATATTCTCCCAAAATTCCCTCTCCCAACCTCAACTTCCGACGACGATCCCGACGCCGTCCGAATTCCGATCGTCATTTTAAAACCACCATCGTGTTCATCATCGAGCGAGGAACAAACCCTTCAATTTAATTGAAGCAAAACGCTGCCAAACGCCGTGAATTTCAAGTCAAAGCATCGACATTTTTTTTAGCTCAATCGCCTAGAAAATCCTAAATTCATCGCCGATCGTTGCTCTGTTTACGACACCTCCCGCACCATAGTGTTCCTTGTGCCGTTCTGACTCCGCCGGTGTCATCCTCGATCTCCGTCGACGGCGGCGCGTGGGGAGGTGAACCGGTCAAAGTTTCCGATTTGGTGAAATCGAGCTCTCCGCCGTTCAAAAATTTGAACCGATCTTTGTAAGTATCTCGAAATCGCTCAAAATAATTTATAGAAATTTTTCCGTGATTTTTAGAGCCCCGGAGGACACCTCACGCGCCCACACGCGCCGCCGCAGGGCGAGTGAAAGCTGAAAACCGGTTTAACTGGTTTGACCGGTCACGACCCGACCCGTTGATCGGTGCTATTCTGGGAATTAATTCTTTGGTGCTATTCTGGGAATTAATTCGAAATGGGTGCTATATTGGTAATTTTTTCGAAAAAGGTGATATTCTAAGAACTAATTTGAAAATGGTGATTTTAGGAATTAATTCGAAAAGGGTGCTATTTTGGTAATTATTTAAAAAAAAAGGTGTTATTTCTATAAAATGGTTGACAGTTTGTTGACCTCCTTTGACCAGAACTTTGACCGGCTTTGACCGACTATTAAACGACCGTTAATCTTTTTCGAAAATATCTATCCTGATAGTTTTCGACGTCCCAAATCCGTTTTTGGGGTTCGTTTCACCAAATTTGAACCCGAAAGTCTCCAAATTGTCAGTCAAACCTTTTGACTTTGACTTTGACCAAGAATTTAAATATCCGAAAAGTCATACTTTATGTTTTTCGACGTCCTGAATCTGATTCCGAAGTCCGTTTTGCCAAATTCTGATCCGAAATTTCCGAATCGAGCTTGTAAACCCAAAAAGGCTTAATATTTTAATATTTTGATTATTTAATTGAGATTTGGTCAAGGATTTATTTAATACAAATATTTTATGAAGGTACTCGTGTTTCACCTGAGCAAGGAACAATTAGGTCCGTTGTTATCCGTTCGTCAGATCAGTCTGAACCGCGTAATACGAGAATTACCCGTAGGTTTCCGTATATTATTTAAATAATATTTAGATTATTTATATTATAATTCCAATATGGATTTTTCCACTTCGTAGGATCTAGCGCTGCAGCAGAACGTGATCGACAGACCCAGTAATAGGCTTTCCTATCTGATTTCCCAGACTGTTACAGGTGTGTTTCATGACAGTATTACATTACTGTTTTAAAATGATTCATTCGAATACTGAGTATTTGATATCTGATTTACTGTATATTCTGATATAATTTCTGGATTAAGGTATTTCATACCGATTTTTGAGATCTGCATATCTGACATCTGAATTATCATATATTACTGATTTGAATTCTGATTTCTGTATTTCTGCATATTGTTTCCAAGCATGAAATATTTTTATGTTTTAAGTGATTAATCATTGTTTTCACTTGAATACATTCATGTTTAATTTTGTCATTTGGGGGTAATATTGAAGGAAGATTATTTGTAGACTTCTCGGCTTTGTGCTCAGGGTCTAAATGGCATGTGCAGTTGGGTGTATGGTTCTGGGGAACCTACACAATTATGATGTGAACGGATGGGGGTAGTGTTCATGTTTAAAATAAAAAAAACATGTTGCATAAACCGATTTCATTGAAAGATTTTATCTGTATTTTTTTATATTGTTTGGAGACACTGAGCTTTTTAGCTCATTCTATAGTTTTTACCCTTTTTCAGATAACAACAGACCGTAAGTTAGCAAATTTGGCATCAAGGGAGATCAACTACTTATTTTGTACGAACATATATCTCTTCATGTTTTTCGTTGTATCTGGTGACATGTATTTGCTATCGTTTTGGATATATCTGTATTATTAATATAATGTATATTAAGATATTTTTAAAAAAAAAACCTCTGAATGGGACATGTGACCACTTAGGTTTGGGTCTAACTTACAGACTGGGTCCGGGGGGTTACATTTGGTGGTATCAGAGCTTTCGGTTTTAAACACTCGGACTGTATATTGGTCCTAAACTTTGAATTTTTAAGAAAAAAATGTGTCACCTTATGTTATGATTTAAAGTTTTCTCGAGATCTCTGATGCTAATCTGACATATGTTTCAAATTCTTATGTAGAGCCTTATAGATCCAACGATGAATGCTGCTAGAGGTTGTAGGACAGGACGTGGACGTGGTAGAGGGCGAGTCGCTCGACCTTCTGTTACGATAGACGATCCGATGTCAACACGTGATCCTCCTGTTCCGCTAGTAGATCCGACTCTTTCTCATGATGATCAGTTTACTCCTATGAGAGACCCTCCCGTCACTGAAGATGAGGATTCTGAGATGAATGAAGATGCCATTAATAGAGCTATCTTTCGCATGTTCCAAGAGCTGCTAGAGCCCCTAGTAACATGACTGCAGTGAAGATTTCAAATTCTCTGGTTGCTACTGGTGTAGTTCCATTCGAGGGTATTACTGGTGGACCCCGACAGACGCTGAGTATTGGCTAGAGGACACAGAGAGGATTATGGATGAGATGGACCTCAGACCTGAGCAAAAGTTAAAGGGGGCCCTAACTATGTTGAAGAAAAAAGCTTCAGATGGTGGCAATCCATTTCTGGTAGTATTCCGAGGAACCAATTAACATGGGATCTTTTCAAGACGCGCTTCCGAAGTCGCTACATCGGAGAGAGATATCTGCAGGAGCGACGCCAGGAGTTTCTGAATCTGGAGCAGGGTAATATGTCTGTTATGGATTACGAGGTTGAGTTCATCCGATTGAGCCGATATGCTCCTGGACTTGTGGATACTAAGACAGATCGATGCTTGAGGTTTGAGAATGGACTTAGGTATGAGATCAGGAGTCGAGTTGCTACCCACCGAGAGAGAATTTTGATGCTTTGGTTGAGATAGCCAAGACTGCTGAGGAAATAGAGCGACTGGGTATGGAGCACAGGAGAGATAGTGATCGAGCTCAAACCCGATTCAGGAGGCCTTCTGGTTCTGTTGATTCTTCTGCACACCCTAGCAAGAGAGGCAGGGGTGATTCCTTTCAGAGAGGCGGTGTGAGTATCAGACCTGCTGCATCTGGTTCTTCAGCTATTCAGCCTTCTAGACATGGTGATCTTCTGGGTTACAACCTTTGCAGACATGTGATTATTGTGGAAAACATCATCTTAGGGAATGCAGAAGAAAATTTGGCACCTATTTTAGATGTGGTTCTGGTGACCATATTATAAGGGATTGTACTCCCGCTCGTACTCAGAGTACTGTTCAGACTCCTGCAGGTGGTCGTACTCAGGAGAGAGCACCTGGATTAGCTAGTAGAGGCCGAGCATCTCAGAGTAGGGGTCCAGTCAGATCTGAGGCCAGACAACCTACCTTGGTTTACACTGTTAGACTTCGACAGGATCGTGATGGGCCTAATGTGACTGCAGGTACTATTACTATTCATTCAGTTCCATACTTTGCATTGTTTGATAGTGGCTCTACAAATTCCTATGTATCACATTCCGTTTCTGAGGGTCTAAATATTCCTGTTGAGAATATGAGCGTTCAGTGATAGTTCAAAGTCCCTTAGGCAAATCCATCGTGTTGGATCGTATTATAGAGAGTGCCCTATTAAGATCAATGGGGAGATTTTTCTGGCTGACCTGATGGAGTTACCTTTGGAAGAGTTTGATTTGATTCTCGGCGTTGATTGGTTGGATAAACATCGAGTAAATATGATTTTGAGACTAAGAGAGCTGTTCTGAAGACCCCAATAATCGAAAGATTGTAATGATCGGGGAACGACGTGGATTTCTGACGAATGTTGTGTCTGCCTTGGTAGCGGAAAAGATGATCAGGAAGGGTTTCGAGACGTTTCTTGCTTATATTTTGGACACTAGGAGATCGTAATCTGATATTGAAGGCATCCGAATTGTCAAGGAATTTCCCAATGTTTTTCCCGAGGAGTTGCCTGGATTACCTCCAGATAGAGAAGTCGAGTTTATGATTGAAGTCTATTCTGGTTCCACCCCGGTTTCAATGGCTCCTTATCGTATGGCCCCAAAGGAGCTTAAGGAACTAAAAGTTCAACTTCAGGAGTTGTTGGACAGGGGATTTATTCGACCTAGTGTATCACCGTGGGGAGCCCCAGTTCTCTTTGTCAAGAAGAAAAATAGAACATTGAGACTCTATATTGATTATAGGAAACTGAACAAGCTCACGGTTAAAAAAAAATATCCTCTGCCCAGAATCGATGATCTATTTGACCAATTTTGAGGGGCTTTTATCTTTTCAAAGATAGACTTACGATCTGGTTATTATCAACTCAAAGTGAAAGATTCAGCTATTCCGAAGACTGCTTTCCGTACTCGATATGGGCACTATGAGTTTTTAGTGATGTCATTCAGGTTAACTAATGCCCCTGCTTCTTTTATGGATCTGATGCATAGGGTGTTTCGACCTTATTTGGACCAGTTTGTAGTTGTATTCATTGATGACATACTGGTGTATTCTAGAAGTGAAGCAGAACATGAGGAGCATTTAAGGATTGTTCTTCAGACTTTAAGGGAGAATAAGCTATACGCTAAGTTGAGCAAGTGTGAATTTTGGCTCAGTGAAATGACTTTTCTTGGACATATTGTCTCTGCTGATGGTATTCAGGTGGATCCGAGCAAAGTGGAGGCTATTCTGAACTGGAAGCAACCCAGAAACGTCTCTGAGATCCGTAGTTTCTTGGGCTTAGCTGGTTACTACCGTCGTTTCGTTGAGGGGTTCTCCCTTATTGCAGCTCCTCTGACGAAACTATTAAGGAAAGATGTTCCATTTGTCTGGTCTGAGGACCAACAAGCTAGCTTTGAGAAATTGAATACTGTTCTAACTCAAGCCCCAGTGTTGATTCAGCCTGAATCTGGGAAGGATTTTTCTGTCTACAGTGATGCTTCTCATTCTGGATTAGGAAGTGTCTTGATGCAAGATAGGAAGGTTGTCGCTTATGCGTCACGTCAGTTAAGGCCGCATGAGCGTAACTATCCTACTCACGATCTGGAATTAGCTGCTGTGGTTTTTGCTTTAAAGATCTGGAGACACTACCTCTACGGAGAAAAGTGTTATATCTATACTGATCATAAGAGTCTGAAGTATCTGCTTACTCAGAAAGAATTGAATTTGAGACAGCGTCGCTGGTTGGAGCTTTTAAAGGACTATGATTTTGAGATAGAATATCATCCAGGGAAGGCTAATGTAGTGGCAGACGCCTTGAGCCGTAAGGCGATATCAGATCTCAGAGCCTTATTTGCCAACTTGAGCTTATTTGATGATAACAGTCTGTTAGCGGAGTTGCAGGTTAAACCTACTTTGGCCGAGGAGATTAAGGCCAAACAGCTCCTTGATAGCTCATTGCTTTCCATTATTGAACTAGTTAAGCAGGGATCGAGTTCGGAGTATACTGTGGATCAGGATGGTATTTTGTGTTTTCACGGTCGTTACTGCGTCCCTAAAGATGATGAGTTGAGATGGATTATTCTTCAGGAAGCTCATAGTAGTCCTTATGCTATGCATCCTGGCGGGGACAAAATGTACAATAATCTCAAAGAGCGCTACTTTTGGACTGGTATGAAGAAAAATATTTCAGATTTTGTGGCGAGGTGTTTGACTTGTCAGCAGGTTAAGGCAGAGCACCAGCATCCGTCTGGATTGTTACAGTCAATTAAGATTCCTGAGTGGAAATGGGAGCGTATTACGATGGACTTCGTTACTAGTCTTCCTCTAACTCCTTCCAAAAAGGATTCTATCTGGGTGATTTTAGATCGACTCACCAAGTCAGCGCACTTTATCCCTATTCGGGTTAATTATTCTCTGGATAAACTGGCTAAGTTGTACATTTCTGAGATCGTTAGACTTCATGGTATTCCGTTGTCTATCATATCTGATCGAGATCCGAGATTCACTTCCAGGTTCTGGAAAGCTTTGCACGAGGCTCTGGGTACTCGTTTGAATTTCAGTACAGCTTTTCATCCTCAAACCGATGGACAGTCTGAGCGAGTGATTCAGGTGTTGGAGGATATGTTACGGGGTTGTGTGATTGATTTCCGTGGGAGTTGGGAAGATTTCTTGTCATTAGCTGAGTTTGCTTACAATAATAGTTATCAGGCGAGTATTCGCATGGCACCGTATGAGGCTCTGTGTGGACGTAGATGTCGTACTCCTATATGTTGGACAGAGTTGCATGATAGAAAAACTTTGGGTCCAGGCTTGGTTCGAGAGACAGAAGATACTGTCAGACTGATCCCTGATCGCTTAAGAGAGGCATTTGATAGGCAGAAGTCATACGCAGATAAGCGACGTAAGGATATTGAGTTTGAGGTTGGAGATCAGGTTTTTCTCAAGGTATCTCCATGGAAGAAAGTATTGAGATTTGGATGTAAGGGTAAATTGAGTCCGCGATTTATTGGGCCTTATCGTATTCTGAAGAAAGTTGGACTTGTTGCTTATCAGCTTGAGTTGCCTTCCCAGCTCAGTCGTATTCATGATGTTTTTCATGTTTCTATGTTGAGGCGATACCGTCCAGATCACATCATTCAGGTTGATGAGGTAGAGCTGAGACCTGATTTGTCATATGAGGAGGAGCCTGTTCAGGTTTTAGAGATGGATGAGCAAGTTCTTCGGAATAGACGTATTCCAATGGTCAAAGTGTAGTGGAGTAATCGTAGCCCCTCAGAAGCTACTTGGGAGACCTTGGAGTCAATGGAGGTTCAATTTCCTCGTCTGTTTTCATAAGGTAAATTTCGAGGACGAAATTTCTTGTAGAGGGGGAGAATTGTAACAACCTGAAAATTTCAAAATAATATTTAATTGGAAGTTGAAGATTTAATTGTGTTATTGGTGAAAATTTGGGGACTAAATTGAAAGATTTTAAAACTTGTAGTTTGTTTTAGAGTTAAAGCAAATTCAAGGACCAAGCCTTAAATTTACCCAAGAAAAGTTGGTGATGTTGGGCATTATATACGGCAATTGGTTTCTGATTTTAGAAACCAATTGCTCATATATTCTCCCAAAATTCCCTATCCCAACCTCAACTTCCGACGAAGATACCGACGCTGTCCGAATTCCGATCGTCATTTTAAAACCACCATCGTGTTCATCATCGAGTGAGGAACAAACTCTTTAATTTAATTGAAGCGAAACGCTGCCAAACGCCGTGAATTTCAAGTCAAAGCATCGATTTTTTTTAGCTCAATCGCCTAGAAAATCCTAAATTCATCACCGATCGTTGCTCCGTTTACGACACCTACCGCACCATCGTGTTCCTTGTGCCATTCCGAGTCCGTCGGTGTCATCCTCGGTCTCCGTCGACGGCGGCGCGTGGGGAAGTGAACCGGTTAAAGTTTTCGATTTGGTGAAATCGAGCTCTCCGCCTTTCAAAAATTTGAACCGATCTTTGTAAGTATCTCGAAATCGCTCAAAATAATTTTAGAAATTTTTCCGTGATTTTTAGAGCCCCGGAGGACACCTCACGCGCCCACACGCCGCCGCAAGGCGAGTGAAAGTTGGAAACCGGTTTAGCCGGTTTTGACCGGTTTGACCGGTCACGACCAGACCGTTGACCCGACTCGACCGTTGACCGGTGCTATTCTGGGAATTAATTCGATTTTGGTGCTATTCTGGGAATTAATTCGAAATAGGTGTTATTTTGGTAATTTTTCAAAAAGTGATATTCTGGGAATTAATTTGAAATTGGTGCTATTTTGGGAATTAATTCGAAAAATGTGCTATTTTGGTAATTATTTTAAAAAGGGTGTTATTTCTGTAAAATGTTTGACAGTTTGTTGACCTCCTTTGACCAGAACTTTGATCGGCTTTGACCGGCTATTAAACGACCGTTAATCTTTTCCAAAATAGCTATCCTGACAGTTTTTGACGTCCCGAATCCGTTTTTGGGGTCCGTTTCACCAAATTCGAACCCGAAAGTCTCCAAATTGTCAGTTAAACCCTTTGACTTTGACTTTGACCAAGAATTTAAATATCCGAAAAGTCATACTTTATGTTTTTCGACGTCTTGAATCTGATTCCGAAGTCCGTTTTACCAAATTCTGATCCGAAATTTCCGAATCGAGCTTGTAAACCCAAAAAGGCTTAATATTTTAATATTTTGATTATTTAATTGAGATTTGGTCAAGGATTTATTCAATAAAAATATTTTATGAAGGTACTCGTGTTTCACCTGAGCAAGGAACAATTAGGTCCGGTGTTATCCGTTCGTCAGATCAGTCCGAACCGCGTAATACGAGAATTACCTGTAGGTTTCCGTATATTATTTAAATAATATTTAGATTATTTATATTAGGATTCCAATATGGATTTTTCCACTTCGTAGGATCTAGCGCTGCAGCAGAACGTGATCGACAGACCCAGTAATAGGCTTTCCTATCTGATTTCCCAGATGTTACAGGTGCGTTTCATGACAGTATTACATTACTGTTTTAAAATGATTCATCCGAATACTGAGTATTTGATATCTGATTTACTGTATATTCTGATATAATTTCTGGATTAAGGTATTTCATACCGATTTTTGAGATCTGCTTATCTGACATCTGAATTATCATATATTACTGATTTGAATTCTGATTTCTGTATTTCTGCATATGGTTTCCAAGCATGAAATATTTTTATGTTTTAAGTGATTAATCATTGTTTTCACTTGAATACATTCATGTTTAATTTTGTCATTTGGGGGTAATATTGAAGGAAGATTATCTGCAGACTTCTCGACTTTGTGCTCAGGGTCTAATGGCATGTGCGGTTGGGTGTATGGTTCTGGGGAACCTACACAATTATGATGTGAACGGATGGGAATAGTGTTCATGTTTAAAATAAAAAAAACATGTTGCATAAACCGATTTCATTGAAAGATTTTATCTGTATATATTTTTTTTATATTATTTGGAGCACACTGAGCTTTTTAGCTCATTCTATAGTTTTTACCCTTTTTCAGATAACAACATACCGTAAGTTAGCAGATTTGGCATCAAGGGAGATCAACTACTTATTTTGTACGAAAATATATCTCTTCATGTTTTTCGTTGTATCTGGTGACATGTATTTGCTATCGTTTTGGATATATCTGTATTATTAATATAATGTATATTAAGATATTAAAAAAAAACCCTCTGAATGGGACATGTGACCACTTAGGTTTGGGTCTAACTTACAGACCGGGTCCGGGGGTTACAGTTTCAACCGGTGAATTCCACCTAAAAAGACCATGACCAGTTTCTGACGATATATCTGATAACCCTTTCTCCTCAATTCCAACATGAAATATTTTATCTCCTACCTCCATATGGATCACTTCATCTACACGCTTTAATTGGGAAATTATTATCGGTAAGTTGAATTTTTCATAGCTGACATGATTGTAAAGTTGTCACCCAAATTTTAGAAACCCTTCTAAATGTTGCATGGTTCCAACAGTGTACATGAATACATTTAGCTTCTAGCCATGCAACCCTCTCATTCACTACAAAAATCTTTGACCACGGAGCAAGCTCGAAGAAGATCTCTCTCAGGTAAGACCAATCTTGTTTTCTTAATGCTTCATACTACTCGTCGTCTTTAATCTCGATGAGATAATACCTGCCTTGGATTATTGATAAGTGCCAGCCCCTCCTAACTTCTTTGGCAAAGTGCTTCTTTGCCTTGTTAGAATTTGTAACAAAACAATATATAATTTTTGTAAGCAAAAAAATAACAAAGCAATATCAATATAGAATAAGAAATGAACAAAAGACGATATTTAATGTGGTTCAATCTTTCTTATCTATACAAATAAGAAGAAGAAGAATCCACTACAAATGTAGAGATAACGAATGGTACAAATATATGTTATCTTGTGTATCCTAAACTATGATATCTATACCAAAACTCTGAGTATTCGAAACCAGCCCCCTAATATCCCACAAAACTCATCACTACAATGTAAACCTCAAAAGTTGAGGAGACAAGAATTAAATCTCTCCAAAATAATTCTCACCCAAAATTCTAAAGGTTAAGACATACTTTTTATTTATAGTCTAATACTCAGTCATTAAGAATCTTTATTCTATAAGAATTCTTCACTAAATAAACTTAATCATCAAATAATCTTCAACTAATATAATTGCAACAAAATCCAAATTAACTTCTATTTAGAATTTGAGTCAATATGAAATAGAAATTTCAATTCCTTGCTTTTAACCAAAAGTTTTCGACCAAGCATTATCATTCCTTTCGCCCATAGAGGATTTATAGACTTGGACCTTCTCATTCTTCCTCCAATAATTTACCATCCATTGAATCTTTCCAAAAGTTTGTGTTTCGCCGAGGACTACGAATAATTTGGCAGATTATTTGGCAAAGATGGGATCGATGAGAAAAGAGATGCTCAAGGCAAGCTGGTGATTCAATTGCAATGGATTATTTTCGCTGTGTTTATTGTATAACCGGTTCGGTTGTTTTGTTTTGGTTTCCTGGTTACTAGGGCGGCTTTATTTTTGGCGGTTCTGTGAAGGCTTTTAGTGTCGTGATGCTGCATTTATTCTTGTTAGAGTGGGGTTCCTTTGGCTTTAGGCTTGGTTTTCCTTCACTTTGTGTTTTTTCATGTCTGTATTCTGGCTTTTTTCCTCAACTTTGATGCACTCTTTTCCCTCATTTAGGATTAGGGGGGTTTTTAATGAGGTTTGAAGTTGGGGATTTGTTTCCTCTAATATGAAATAATCTTGATTGCTGAGCAAAAAAAAAAACAAGTCATACATTTATATACATCTAACTTTCAACTAACTACCAATAGATTAACTTCCCCTTAAATAACTAACAACTAACTCTTTTCAACACCCCTCAAATTTAATTTTTTTTAATCCTAACTTTGAAATCAGGTAGTTGTGTTGTTAAATCCTTAGTGCTTATGTCATTACATCATTCAGTTGGGTCTATTCGCCCTATCGACCTATGAGTAACCATCATGATCTTAAACCTAACAATAACACTAAAGATGCTTATATAAGTCACTACGCGTGACTAAAAAGGTAAGTCTCTCTCACATTTTTCATATCTTTAAAACCATATGACATTCATCGTCTATAATTTCACTATGGAACCACTTCAACTTGATTCATCTCTTTTCTATCACTGTATAAAGATAGAACATTTTGACCACTGTCAACGATCATCTAAACACTGATTGTAACTCTTCTCTAAATCAGAAAGGGTGAACCTTCTATAGTCCGTGGCATATTTGTTCCCCTCAACAAAAAAAAATTATTGAACAATTTAGTGCTACATTACAATTAATTATTTACTCTAATTTCACCTAATTGATTACCCTTTTATTTAATGACAATGAATCAAATGTAACTTAAATTCGAATTTAACATACAATATAAAAAATTAATGGCGTAATTAAAAGAAATCTTAATGGTTCCAATTTACCATAAATTGCAAGGCGTTAAAAGAATGAGAGCATCCCGTTTCACTTGAAAAATCATATATAAGAGGCTGTATGGTATTTTGGTGAGCATAAGGAGGAGCAAAGATGAATCCATGGGAGATCAGGTTGGTGTGGTTTCTGTCTGTAACTCTGGTTTTGGCTGCGGGCAAAAGCATTTTCTTTGATCCTTACACGCAAGTAATAATCTATAACGAATTGGAAAACAAGAAGGATCTGACAATCCATTGCAAATCCAAGGACGACGACCTCGGTGTCCATGTTATTTCTTACAAGGAATCCTATGATTTCCAATTTGAACCAAACGTTTTCGGTCGGACCTTGTTTTTCTGCCGCATGACATGGAATGGAAAATCACATCTGGTTCGACGTTTACAGGGAAGATAGGGATAAGAATTGGGGTTTGGATCACGGTTGCTTTCAAACAGATAAGTGCTTGTGGAATGTAAGGCAAAACGGTCCCTGTACGTGGACGTTTAGTGCTTGTTACCCTTGGAACACAAGGGTTGCTTAACAACTGGCAAAATCTACAATTAACACTTGTATTAACTAAAAACTCAACTACTGCTTTGCATGTCTACTGTGTTTTACCTTTAATTAATGCATTACCACACGAACACATAAATAGTTAGAAGTTCGTACCCATGATTTTATGTTAAAAACACGAACTTTTAAAATTTTAAGAAGAGACGACTTCCTCAAACAACCCCTTCGGCCCTTCGATCCATCCCTGCATCCTCACTTCATGAGAATCGTTTCATCTTTTTTTTTTTAATTGATTCATCATCAATAGCATAACACCTTTACTAATGGTTTATCTACAAATCTATGTTGGAAAATAAAAAAGAATGAAATTTTTTAAAACTTAATAGATCAAAAGTGCAGAAAACTATTTAAACTTGATAGTTCAATTCTTAAGTTTGGATAAGAAGATGTGACCACTTGCTTCTTGGCATGGAAGTTGTCTTCAAGGAAGACCGAGTCATTGCATTTTGCACTATTTATGGTTTTTCCATTCGTGTCTTTGAACCAGGAACTCTTTATTGAGTATCCTAAAAGTGTTCAGAAACAATTGTCCGAAAAGCTAAGAAATTGAAAAACTAAGACCTGAATTGTTCTTGTTCGTGGCCTCAAGGTTCTTGCTCTTGCAATTAAATACATAATTAGAACATATTCATATAAAAATTTACACAAGAAACTAGACACTTTAGATCATACAAGGAAAATATTCAAAACTCATCCAAAAAACTATCTCTAAACGTAAATTATTGAAAGACTACCGACAATCACAAATCAAAGTCGAGCGTGGTAACAAAACTATCTTCGAACATAATCTGCGTATATAAATCCAATCCAAGGATTCAAAGTAGAAAAGATCAATAAGATAATAAAATAAGTGTATCTTGATTAGCCGATGTGGTATCACATTCTACCCTGAGAAAATTCAACCAAATAACCAATAAAGAAGACCAAAACATACTAAAATGCAAAGAAAGATGTGTTAGATATGTAGAGGAAAGTGTATTATAGAGGCAGAGTTATTGGAAATTAGAAAAAGAAAAAGAAAAATGTAATACAAGAAGGTAAAAGAAAAGCAGAAATAAATGTGGTCAGTGACTAACATCAAAATTAATATCATTTTCTGCCAAAAAAAAAAAAGATCAAAGAGCAAGCGGCGTTATAAAGAAAACGTTATTAGGGTTTTATAATATATATTTAAAATAATTATATTTAATATTTTTAATTTAAAATTGTGTTCAAAATATTTCGCTCACCTTATAAATTATAGGGTAAAGTATACAAATGGTTCCCCATTATATGATACTGATTTATTAAGTCCTTTGATAATTAAAGTTACAACACGGTCCCCCGACTATAGAGAGTTGCTTTGTTGAGTCCATCGACTATTAAAAGTTATAAAATGATCACCTTATTATTCGTTATGTTCCAAACTTGTCATTTTCATCCCCTAGGATTTACTACATCTCATTTACATCCTTTTCTGACATCATCTACCACCACTCATGTGTTTACAATCCTTCTAGCCTCACAATTTCCTCCATTATTTTCCGTTCATCGTCTTCCACCTGAAATCCTAGTTTCTTGTTAAATTCCCTAGCTCTCCTAGCTTATCTAAGAATTACTCTTTTCTGATTACTAATATTAGAATCAAATAAAGAGCTGGGTTTACATACAAAGTTTCTAATACTCTAACTTTTTACTTTGTTTTCTAGACGCCTTATCCTTTTTTTTATAAGCTGCAGACAAGAATTTATACCCCATCTAGACGTGCACCTTCATAACATCTTTTTTCATCACCCAGGGTTTACTATATCTCATCTGCATTCTTTTTCCACATCATCTACCACCAACCCAGTGTTTACAATCCTTTTCTTTCTAAACTTCCAAGCTCTCCTAGCTTCTCTAAGAATTATTCTTTTCTGATTACTAATGTTAGAATTTGACAAAGAGCTCTCGTTTAATTTCAAAGTTTCCACAATTCCTAACTTTTTACTTTGTTGTCTAGTTGCCTTATCCTTTTTTATCAGCTGTATACAAGAATTTACTTTAAATTTCAGTCATGGAGTCATAACTTTTTTCATAGAACGTAGAAGCAACAGCCTTTTCCAATTCCATAAATGGGTGATCAAAAGATGGAATCACTATGCGTATCTTGGTGGTTGTTTATACGGTTTCAAAATCCTCCACACTGGTTGGTGCTTCAATCCTTCACTGAGGGCCTTGCCTGCCTTATCTCTCTCGTATCAGCCACCTCAGCAGGAAAAAGCATCCTTTCTTTTTCATGTATTGAGAGCCTTGCCTGCCCCATGTAATTATCACCGTCATTTTCTTCCTTTTCAAGTATAACAACATTAATTCCATCATCCTCAGTGGTTGACCGAAGATCAAAATTAAGCATTTTCCAACCGGCTTTCAATCAGAAATTCAGACTCCTCAATTGAATCCATTGCCTCTTTGGTCGTTTCAACCGGTGAATTCCACCTAAAAAGATCATGACCAGTTTCTGACGATATATCTGATAACCCTTTCTCCTCAATTCTAACATGAAACATTTTATCTCCTACCACCATATGGATCACTTCATCTACACGCCTTAATTGGGAAATTATTATCAATAAGTTGAGTTTTTCATAGCCGACATGATTGTAAAGTTGTCACCCAAAGAAATCAGCTATCCCCAAATTTTAGCAACCCTTCTAAATGTTGCATGGTTCCAACAGTGTACATGAATAAATTTAGCTTCTATCCATGCAACCCTCTCGCTCATTCACTACAAAGTTCTTTGATCACGAAGCAAGCTCGAAGAAGATCTCTCTCAGGTAAGACCAATCTTGTTTTCTTAATGCTTCATACTACTCGTCGTCTTTAATCGCGATGAGATAATACCTGCCTTTGATCAAAGCGAACCATTCTTTTAACAAAGAAAACCAAATTCTCCATAATTGTTCTAGTTTCCTCGTCATAAGAAATTATTTAGAATTTATAAGAGAAAAAAATAACCAAAAAGAAAACAACATAAAATATTACACCTACAAGAGACAAGATTTAATGTGGTTCAATTTTACCTAATAATCTCTCACTTGACACAAATTCTACTAGAAAATTGATCTTTGAATCTTAAATAACTTTAATTCTTATTTAAGTCAAGTATCTACCAACAAATTAACTACCCCTTATCTAATTAACAACTAACTATTTTAAACATTCCCTCAAATTAGCAGTTAAAAATGTCTTTTATACCTAACTTGATAGTTGTGTTGTTGAATTCTCAGTGCCTTGGTCATCACTTCAATAGTTGTTGTTTTACAGTCAATCGGGTCCATCACTCTACTAGCCTACAAGTTACAATTACAATAAAATATAACTTAATTTATAATTAGAATTTGAGTCAATATCTAACAATCTCTCCCTTGACACAAATTTCATTAAAAAATTGATCTTTGAATCTTCAATAACTTCAATTCAAATATCTACCAACAGATTAACTACCCCTTAACTAATTAACAACTAACTATTGTCAACATCCCCTCGAATTAGCAATTAAAAATGTCTTTTAGACCCAACTTGAAAATTAAGTAGTTGTGTTGTTGAATCCTTGATGCTTGGGTCATTACATCATCAGTTGTTGTTTTACAGTTAATCGGGTCCATTCACCCTACTAGCCTACAAGTTATCATCATGACCTTAGGCATGACACCAACACTAAAGGTTTGTATATAAGCCACCACACATGGCTAAAAAGAGGAGACGTTTCTCTTATATTCTTCAGATCTTTAAAACGAAACTACATTTATCGTCTATAATTTCTCTATGAAACCACCTCACTCACATTCATCTCTTTTCTATCTCTGTATAGGGAAAGGATAATTTGTTGCCGACCAACGATCGTCTTACAATGAATGAGGCTCTCTATCCAAATTAAAAGGGGTGAATTGCTTATATCTACCATAGACATATTTGTTATCATTAACAAAAAATTATCGAACAATTTAATGTTATATTACAATTAATTATTTTCACCTAATTGATTATCTTTTTATTTAATTACAATGAATCAAATGTAACCTGAATATAAAAATTAATTCCATAATTGAAAAAGATCTTAATGGTTCCAATTTACCATAAATTGAAAGGCGTTAAAAGAATGAGAGCAACCCGTTTGAGTCCAGAAAATCATTTATAAGGTTGTATGATATTTTTGTGAGCTTATGGAGGAGAAAACATGAATCCATGGGCGATCAGGTGGGTGTGGTTGCTGTCTGTAACGCTGGTTTTGGCTGCGGGCAGAAGCGTTTTCTGGGATACTAATGTGGAAGTCATAATCTATAACGATTTAGAAGACAAGAAGGATCTGACCATCCATTGCAAATCCAAGGACGATGACCTCGGCGTCCGTGTTCTTTCTTACAAGGAATACTATGATTTCCAATTCAAACCACACTTGTTCGGTCGGACCTTGTTTTTTTGTCGCGTGACATGGAATGGAAAGTCGCATTGGTTTGACGTTTACAGGGGAGATAGGGATAATGGTTGCTATGAATCAGATATTTGCGTGTGGAATGTAAGACAAAACGGTCCTTGTACTGAAATTTTGGATGTTTGTTACCCTTGGGACACATAGTGGTTCCTTAATCACTCTCAAAGTCTTCAATAAACACTTGTATTAACTGGTGTCGGAAACTGAAAACTCCACTGTTGGTATTTGAATGTGTTTTGTGTTTTACCTTTAATTAATGTTTTTATAATATAAACCGTAAAATCGGGGCGTTAGCACAGACTGAAAACATAAACAAATAAATAAACCGTAATAAAATCGTGTTGTGATGATCTACCGCCTTCAAAGCAAATAAATATGAATGAAGAAAAACCAAGAGGATTTTGGAGAAATAAAAACTTGATATCTAACTCTTACCCTTCGTATCTATTTATAGGGATATATATTTGATTACAAAGGAAAACAAAACAAATTAGAAATCTACTTTAATAAAGTTCTCTACTTTTAATCAAACTATGTTTCTTACTTTCCCAAATTTATATATTAATTAATTTATGTCACTTTGAATTCGAGTCGAACTTTAACATGCTTAAACCTAACCAAAGTTCCTAAAAAAAGTAAGTCTTTAGAAAGAGATTGGTCACTAGTCCATCGGCTTCTAAATACTGTAGAAGCAGAACCTGTGTCCTGAATTTCCTACATTAGTTTCCTCTAGCTCTTCTATTTTGCTTCATCAGTTGCATCTTTGAAATGCTCCACTAGCTTTCTAGGAGCCAACATTCCCATTGAGATTACCCCAACGAAAGGATTATTATCATCTACTTCGAGTATCCTGTTGGAAAAACACACAAAAAATTTCAACACAAGGCATTAGAACGAATGGAATTGCAAGTAAATTAAAAAAAGAACAAAAAAAGAAATGGGAAGTGATTAAAATGAGAGGAAAGAACCAGGTAAGAGTTAAAGGCCTTGTTGCAAACCCTGCACTTGTAGCTAACTTTTCCCTCTTTTGTACCCGGTGGTTGCAGGGTGGATGGAGGTGGTGGGGTGTTTGAAAAAAGTTGGAAACTATAAAGCTTCGTGAGTAAATTAGATATAAAATCATTGTTTAAGGACATTTTTGATGTTTTAATAGAAGTTTAAAGGTAAAATTAAATATTAACCTTTTTGTTAACAATTTAACAAGGATAACAGTGGAGTGACAATTTTATTATAAATCAATAATGTTAGTGAGCAATATGTTACTTTTGAAACTTCAATAAAAAAAAACTTACACAAATGTTAGTGACCGTTTGTGAAGTCACCCTTTATTTAATTACAACGAATCAAATGTAACCTAAATTTGAAAATTGATTGTGTAATTAAAAAAAATCTTATTGGTTCTAATTTACCATAAATTGCAAGGCGTTAAAAGAACTGAGAGCAGCCCGTTTCACTTGAAAAATCATTTATAAGGTTGAATGGTATTTGGTGAGCATAAGGAGGAGCAAAGATGAATCCATGGGCGATCAGGAGGGTGTGGTTGCTGTCTGTAATGCTGGTTTTTGTTGTGGGCATAGAGGCTTTTTGGAATACTAAACTGAAAGTAGTAATCTATAACGATTTGGAAGACAAGAAGGATCTGACCATCCATTGCAAATCCAAGGATGACGACCTCGGCGTCCATGTTCTTTCTTACAGGGAATCCTATGATTTCCAATTCAAACCACGCTTCCTTTGGAGGACCTTGTTTTTCTGTCGCATGACATGGAGTGGAAAATCGCATTGGTTCGACATTTACAGGGGAGATAGGGATGGGGGTATTGGTTGGGGTTGCCATGAAAGCGATGATTGCGTGTGGAATGTAAGAAAAAAGGGTCCGTGTACGGCATTTTTAATTATTGTTACCCTTGGAACACATAGGGGTTGCTACATAATATTGTATTAACTCCTTTTTTTTTTGATAGGACTTAAGACCTCGTTAAAAATCCCTTCTTGATTAAAGAGTTTTAAACAAACTCTTTAATCATCAGAAGGAGGAAAATAGTGCCTTAGGATTTCATTGAACATAAGAAATTGCCAGATACAACCAGAAATCCACCCCCAACATAAACAGAACACCAGAAACATTCGAAAATAAACCTAAAAATCAGCAAAAACTCTGCCTAATCCACCTTAGCTAGAACAACAGGCTCAAATAGGACTCACCACACTTAAAACCTAAGCTTGTCCCGAAAGACACCACAACACCAAACAACTATAATATAAGCCAAATAAAACAAACGACTCAATCCATATACACCAAGATCAACCACAAAGGCCAAGAGTTTCCACCTAAAACGGATGCAGAGGAGCAAGCATCGAATCTCCTCCTAACTGCCACATATTGCTCATCTTGTCGACGGAGAACAACCGGACTTCCAACTCCAAAAACAAAGATCATATGTAATTCATCTGCCAAAACTGCCACTGCCGTAATCATCCGAAAACAGAACCACTACTGAGCCTCCAGACTCAAAATCCAGATCTTTCCCTAACATTAAGGAGTCTGTCTCTACCTTCTTTAGATTCTGCCCCAATGCTGGAAATTCCAAATCATAAAGGAATCTGCCTGCAGGATCCTTGCTTTGCACCTTATTCTGTTTTTGTATTAACTCCTTTGATTAATACATCCTTTCACTCTCGAGGACAGACGCAAGATTTTATCCTATAAAGATAAATTTTTAAAATTTTAAGAGGAGACAAAACAAATTACTAATAGAAAATACAAAAATATTTAAAATATAAGATAATTTTGAATTTTCAGGGGATGAATGCTCACAACCACCTCATTTGATCTATCCTTGCATCCTTCCTTTATGAGAATCGTTTTATCTTTCTTTTTTTAATTGATTCGTCACCAATTTTTAAAAGAACTGTAAAGTATGGTTCGATTTATCTTTTATTGAAAAATCGAACCAAACCAAGTACATACCTATATGTTGTGGTGAATATAAAAAAATTATCAGGTGGACCAATATAAATATAATTAAAAATTTTGTCAAACATAATTTGTATATTTTTTTAATATTAAAATATAATAGCAACTATATATATTTAACGTGAATGTAAAAAAAATCTAGACCAATATAAATATTTTCATTTAAATTATATTATATTTCTTTTTTTTGGGTTTTTTAGACACGGGATGGTCAATGCCTCATAGATAAACCCCTGCGTATATTTTAAGAGGACAAACTTTTAAAATTTTAGGAATTGACTAAACTTTAAAATTCTAAAGGAGTAAAACTTAATTATCAATAAAAAATAGAAAGAAAATATCTAAAATATATAATAATTTGAATTTTCAAAGGGAATGACTGCTCCCATCTACCCCTTCGATCCATCTGTGCATCCGCGCTTCATGAGAATTCGTTTCATCTTTTTTTAATTGATTCGTCATCAGTAGCATAACATCTTTACTGATAGTTAAAACTATTTAAACTTAAATGTTTAATTCTTAAGTTTGGATAAGATAAGAAGATGTGACCAGGTTTCGCCTCATACTCAAATCAGGCGACTCAGGTTAGAGAATTTTCGAGGGGAAATTGCTTCTCTATCTGTTTTCAATCTACCAGAAAACCTCCACTATCAAGGGCTATGGCTTATTTTTGACAACTATGAACTAGTTGTTGATTCTTTCATCCCAAGTAAGAGAAGTAGAGGGGGTTTGGCTTTGTTCGGTTTGCTCGATTGGAGGATGCAAAAGGAGCTATGGACTGCCTTGACGGCTTTAGTATCCACGGCAATAAAATTCGGGTCGATATGGCGAAGTTTCAAACGCGAAATACTTTTTGGAAGAACAAATTTAGTGTTAGCAGCCGACTGAAGTTAAGAGTAGGGTGGACAGTAACCCTCATCCAGGGACTCATGTTGAAGGCTACATTGATGAGGAAAAGTTGTTAGTTCTTAAAGTTAGTCTTGTAGGATGGTGCAAGAACGTTTTTTCTGAACGACGCCATGTTGATCATCAACTTTCCCTGACCACCAAAAATGTTGTGTCACTCCTACCATTTCATTAAGCAGGGAAACGGGTAAGATGTAGCATGACATAACATATTGTGACAAATCTTGTGAGACCAACTTGATAAAGACCTATCTTCCACCATACGAAAGAAGCTTTTTAGTCTAACCCACCACTCGCGCCACCACCTTATCTAGCAAATAACCAAAATTTTCCATTTTATTTTTACGAATATGAAGTGGAAGCCCCAACTAATGACCAAGCTTAGGTATTCCCGAATTCCCAGATAGAAAACCAAGCGGTGACGATGTTGTTGGTACGCTAGTAGGATTGAAGAAAATCACAGATTTATCAAAATTAACCTTTTGACCTAAAGATTGCTCGTACACATGGAGAACACTCTTAATGCCCTGCGCTTTATAATAATAAATGGTAATATTGGTGAGGGACCAAATGCCATTGAAGAACACTTAGAAATCAGTAAAATCATAAAGTGTGTGTGCATATTATAAGTATGGGTTTAAAAAGTTAAAGCCTTAAAGTTAAATTTGGATATGATAATTTAAGGATTCAAAAAAACCTACAAATTTAGGGATTCAAATAAGGTAGTGAACCCTAAATCCTACTTTGATATCTTTGTTCGTAATTGAATTTGATTACTTTAAATTGATGGATTATATGTTTATTGTGTAATTTTGGAGTCCATGTAAAGATAGGTTGAACCCTCAATGCTTTGGTCATTACATCATCCAAATGTTGTTTTATAGTCAATTGGGTCCATTCATCCTACCAACTTATGAGTAACCATCATGACCTTAAGTCTTATTCATCTCTTTTCAATCCCTGTATATAATTTAGGTTCTTATATAAGTCACCACACATGGCTAAAAGGAGGAGGCTTTCTCTCATATTCTTCATATCTTCAAAATCAGACGACCTTTATTGTATGTAATTTCATTATGGAATCACCTCACTCTCATTCATCTCTTTTTTGTTTTCGTATAGAGACATAACTTTTGATACTAGTCAATGCCCATTTAATCATCGAATGTAACTCTTTGCTGAAATCATAAGAGGTGAATTGCCTATAGCCGTCGTGACACATTTGTTCTCATAACAAAAAATTATCTAACAATTTCATGCTATATTACAGTTAATTATTTACTCTACTTTCACTGAATTGATTATCTTTCTATTTAATTACAATGAATCAAATGTAACCTAAATTCGAATTCAAAATACATTATAAAAAATCAATTGCGTAATTAAATAAAAATCTTAATGGTTCCAATTTACCACAAACTGCAAGGCGTTAAAAGAATTGAGAGCAACCCGTTTCAGTTCAGAGAAACCATTTATAAGTTTGACTGGTGTTTTAGTGAGCATTAACAGGAGGACAAAATATGAATCCATGGGCGATCTGGTGGGTGTGGTTGTTCTCTGTAACGCTGGTTTTTGGCTACGGGCAGAAATGTGTTCTATAATCCTTATGATCATGTAATAATCTATAACGATTTGGAAGACAGGAAGGATCTGACCGTCCATAGAAAATCCAAGGATGAATACCTCGGCGTCCATATTATTTCTTACAAGAATCCCTTGAGTTGTATGCTTCGCAGTCTTGAAACGAACTTTAGTCTGTTTACCAAGAACATAATACTTGCAAAAATGGAGCTTACAGCTTTTGACACCATGCAATAAATTTCTTTTGTATAATTCTGCCATATCACGTTCACTAAGATGAGCAAGACGCATATGCCACAGTTTTGTAGTATCATCACAGGACTCAACAGAATGAACTCGACCTACAACAGTACTCCCTAATAATCTGTAAATATTCCTTGCAGTCATCTTTCCTTTCATAAGAGTCAAAGCTCCTTTAACAATCCGAATAGTTTCCCTATCCTCACAGCCTTAGGGATAAAATCATTCTTGTGCAAAGTGCCCAAAGAAATCAAATTCTTCTTCAAATATGGATATGTCGAACACCACTCAACGTCCAAACTGAGCCATCATACATCTTAATTCTGACATCACCAATACCAACAATATTGCAACATCGATCATCGCCCAAATAAATAGAACCAGAATTAACCGATATGTATCTCGAAAACCATTCCTTATTTGGCGTGGTGTGATAAGAACATCCAGAATCAAGAATCCAAATATCCGTCAATTGAGTCATTGAAATAGAGAGCATATCACCCTCACTGCAATCAGAGTTGTCATCCTCGACCACATTCACAGACTTGGACGAATCATCACGCTTCTCATCAGTCTGTTTTTTCAACTTCGGACAGTCTCGCTTCATATGTCCCGCCTCCTTGCACTTGTAACAATTAATTATCTTCTTATTCCTAGATTTGGATCTGGAATTCCGCTTGCCAGACTCTGCCTTCTCTGGCTTCCGTCCACGGTCTTGATTACCCTTGACATATAAGCTATCGGCTTGAGAGCTTTCCCCTGCATTCTGCTTCCGCTGGTTGTGAGCCAACAAGGCTGCAGTAATCTCCTCAACGTTGATAGTCTCTTCCCCATATGTAAGAGTAGTCACCATTTGTTCGTAAGAGAGAGGTAACGAACGCAACAGAATCATCGCTCTGTCTTCATCCTCAATTTTCACATCAAGTCGAGCCAAATCAGAAACGATTTGATTAAAGACATTCACGTGTTGCACCAAATCATGATCATCCTGCATCTTCAACCCATACAGTTGCTGCTTTAGATACAGTTTTGTCGTTAAGGATTTGGAAAAAAATTGACTTTCCAATTTCTTAAATTTCGTTTGGAAACGACAAATGCATGACGTGATACATGACCTCGTCCGCCAAGCATAATTATATGATTTCAACCACTCGCTGTTGCAATTCTTCCTAATCTTCCTCCTCCATCAACGTCGGCTTTGTAGGTTGCAAAGCCTTCAGGATTCCTTGCTGCGCCAACAAATCCTTCACCCTCGTTTTCCATAATCCGAAGTTACCCTGACCATTGAATTTCGCAACTTCGAATTTTTCTCCTGACACATGATACCAATTGTTAAAGAATCGAGTAAAGAAACGAAAGAACACAAGAATTTTAACGAGGTTCGTTAATGTGCTTACGTTCTCGATGCCTAGACGGCGCTAGAAGTTTTATTCAATGTCTCATAGGTTTAGGTTACATCTCTATTTATAATAAAAAACCTGGTACATAATTACATAATTAACCCCGTATCGTACCGATATATTTATGAGCCATACCTTACAACTTCAATTCTTATTTAAGTCAAGTATCTACCAACATATTAAATACCCTTATCTAATTAAAAACTAACTATTTGAGTCAATATGTATGGTTTTTGGATACCTCTAAGTGCCTTGGTCATCACAACAATAGTTGTTGTTTTACAGTTAATCGGGTCCATCACTCTACTAGCCTACAAGTTACAATTACAATAAAATATAACTTAATTTCTAATTAGAATTTGAGTCAATATCTAACAATCCCTCCCTTGACATAAATTCCATTAGAAAATTTATCTTCAAATCTTTAATAACTTCAATTCAAATATCTACCAACAGATTAACTACCCCTTAACTAATTAACAACTAACTATTGTTAACATCCCCTCGAATTAGCAATTAAAAAAGTCTTTTAGACCCAACTTGGAAATTAAGTAGTTGTGTTGTTGAATCCTTGATGCTTTGGTCATTACATCATCAGTTGTTGTTTTACAGTTAATCGGGTACATTCACCCTACTAGCCTACAAGTTATCATCATGATCTCAAGCATGACACCAACACTAAAGGTTTGTATATAAGCCACCACACATGGATAAAAAGAGGAGATGCTCTCTCTAATATTCTTCAGATCTTTAAAACCAAACGATATTTACCGTCTATAATTTCTCTATGAAACCACCTCACTCACATTCATCTCTTTTTCTATCTCCGTATAGGGAAAGGATATTTTGTTACCGACCAACGATCGTCTTACCAATGAATGAGGCTCTCTATCCAAACTAAAAGGGGGTGAATTGTTTATATCTACCATGACACATTTGTTATCATTAATAAAATTATCGAACAATTTAATCTTATATTACAATTAATTATTTTCACCTAATTGATTATCTTTTTATTTAATTACAATGAATCAAATGTAACCTAAATATAAAAAAATTAATTGCGTAATTAAAAAAGATCTTAATGGTTCCAATTTACCATAAATTGAAAGGCGTTAAAAGAATGAGAGCAACCCGTTTGAGTCCAGAAAATCATTTATAAGATTGTATGATAATTTTGTGAGCTTATGAGGAGAAAACATAAATCCATGGGCAATCAGGTGGGTGTGGTTGCTATCTGTAACGCTGGTTTTGGCTGGCTGCAGAAGCGTTTTCTGGGATACTAATGTGGAAGTAATAGTCTATAACGATTTAGAAGACAAGAAGGATCTGACCATCCATTGCAAATCCAAAGACGATGACCTCAACGTCCATATTCTTTCTTACAAGGAATATATGATTTCCAATTCAAACCATACTTGTTCGGTCGGACCATGTTTTTTTATCGCGTGACATGGAATAGAAAGTCGCATTGGTTCGACATTTACAGGGGATATAGGGATAATGGTTGTTATGAATAAGATATATGAGTGTGGAATGTAAGACAAAACGGTCCTTGTACGGAAATTTTGGATGTTTGTTACCCTTGGGACACATAGTGGTTCCTTATGTTGGGAAATAAACGAGTAACGAGTAATTTCCCTATAACCATATTAGTGAGAATGTGAAATAAAAGCTGAAAATAATACCCGAAATTGATACAGAGCTCAGCCAATTATGCCTACGTTTCTGGACTGCTGCATATCTTTTACTAAAGAGAAAATTTACAGATGTTTACAAAAAACACTTGAGAGAGATCTAGAATTATTTGGGGATTATTTTGAAGCTAAATGAGTTAGGGTATTTATAGTTGAAGCTTAAGGACTAATCATATAAATACCCTAAAGTACAATGACTAAATGTGTGATTCTCCCAAGCTAAAAAATCAACAAAAAATACTGCCTAACTTTGAATTCTAAGCAGTCCCATTTGAATGCTTTTAGCCACCAGCTGCTAGCATTTATTTTTGACCAACAATCTCCCACTTGAAACTGATTTTAATCTATCTTCACACCTCGATCGATGCAGCAACATTTCTGATCTTGTTATTCTAGCATCCCAACTGAAGTTGAACACAACTTCAGTTTGTCTGTAGTCACCGCCATGTAAACCCACTTGTTATTGGGCAATTTCTCCATGGTTTCCTTGTCCCTCAACGTCTTGGCTCCCTTCAACCCTTATCTACTAGTATTTGAAGGATTGTTCCTCACTTGAACATCCTCGGCAAGCCCCTGCTTTGACCCTTCTCTTAAAATGGTCTCTGAAGCCATGTTCTCTACACGAACATGCTCGGCAAACTCCTTGGACATGGCTAACTCCTCCTGCACTTGGCTTCTACTTGCCTTGGAAAAAATTAACCGTATTGAGCCAACGCTCAACGCCCCCTCGATCTTGGGTTCATCATCTTCTCTGGATAACTCAATCCTGGGCTCATCCATCTCCTTGGATGACTCGGCTCCCATCGGGTAATTTTGTAACACTTCTGGCATCTTAAGTTTGTATCCCCTCGTTTTCTTTGACTCTTACCCTCGGCTTAGCATCTTTGACACTTGAACTTGTGTCAGGACTGAACACATCTTCTCCGGATCCACTATCTGGTTCATCATTGAGTAGACTTTCTCTACCACTCAAGGAACAACATTCCTCATCCTCTGACTTGCCTTCATCACGGAATCTCTTACCACTACCCTCAGCTTTCGGCTTTGCTTTGGAAGTCTTGTTCTTATTGACTCCAAATTCTTTGATGGACTCAGCGATTGTCAAGGCTTTAGACAGCTCCTTGAATTTCCTTCGCTCCAACACTATGTTCGCCCATGGCTTCAATCCGAACATGAAGGTGAAGAATCCATCTTCTTCAGTCAAACTTGGGACTTTGAGCATGAGTTTTCTGAATTGACTCACATACTCCTTAAGTGTCCCTTTATGCCTGAGACGCCTTAACTTGGACCACGCCTCCATCTTGGCATACTGTGAGCAGACTTGCTTACTTTGCACCCTCGGCTTGATGGCTTTATCTCTTGCTATTGCACTGGGTCCTTTCCTGTGCTCAACTGCTTTGACACCTACAGTCTCGCCATACCTTGGTCATTGATTTACTACTTGTGAACTTGTAGTCGCACCATCCTTGCCCCTTGATTTGGCTACTTTGGAACATGTAGCCTCATCAAGTCTTGCCCCTTCCTTGATTGCTTGAACACTCGCAATCGCATTGGGTTTCTTCTGGGTTCGGCAACCTCAACATCAACAGCCTTGCCTCGTCTCGATATTTGCTTGGCCGCATTGATCCCCTCAATTGAACCAAGTCTTTTTTCCTGGCTTGGCAGCTTTAACACTTGCAACCACACTAATTCCTACTACTTCTCCTTCTCTCATCATCTTAATGATGGTTGTAAAGCGACGCTTCTCGTGACATCCTCTAATCAAATGAGGACCATCAAAGAAATAACACTTTAATTTTTCTTTGCTCTCATTCTTCTTCACAACGGACTTAGTCTTGCCATTCTTTCCTGATAGCTCACATTGGTCATTCGAAGAGTTTCCTCTACCATCTCCTCGTTGCACCTTTTCCCGGTCTCCCCCATTATTGCCACTATCTCTGGGCATGGGCATGGACGACACATTGCTACTTGGCTTGACACCTGCAAGCCGATCAGCTTTCCGACTACAGCTATAGCCTCCGAAAGTCTCTGGGCATCACCTTGCTCTCTCCCGAGCATTGCCCCTGGTCTAAGTCCTTCCAAGAAGGTCTTGAGCGCACCATCCAACTTCTCAATTTTCACATTCCCTTTATCTGCAACCATCGCTCCCACTCGAATCTGGCTTCGTTTGGATCATTTCTGACAATTTCTGCGAACCACCGTGTATTAGAACACCTCCTTCGACAAACTCATATCGCCGACCAAATTTCACTATTTACAAAATTCATTATTCACATGAATAGTAACCTCGCAGAAAAATTGACAAAATTCACAACTAAGAGCCCTGATACCAGTTGTTGGGAAATAAACGAGTAACGAGTAATTTTCCTATAACCAGATTAGTGAGAATGTGAAATAAAAGAGGAAAAATAATACCCGAAATTGATAACGGAGTTCAACCAATTATGCCTACGTCTCCGGACTGCTGTAGATCTTTTACTAAAGAGAAAATTTACAGATGTTTATAAAAAACACTTGAGAGAGATCTAGAATGATTTGGGGATTATTTTGAAGCTAATGAGTTAGGGTATTTATAGTTGAAGCTTAAGGACTAATCTTATAAATACCCTAAAGTATAATGACTAAATGTGTGATTCTCCTAAGCTAAGAAATCAACAAAAAAACACTGACTAACTTTGAATTCTAAGCAAGCCCATTTGAATGCTTTTAGCCGCCGACAGCTAGCATTTATTTTTGACCAACACCTTAATCACTCTCAAAGTCTTCAATAAACACTTGTATTAACTAGCGTCGGCAACTCAAAACTCAATTGTTGGTATTTGCATGTGTTTTTTTTGGATAATTCAGTTTTTATTACCCAAAGTCAAGTTCAGATACAACCAGTCAACCAATCAATCAACACAAAAATCAAAGAACATCCTATACAAAAAGATTGGTTAGACTATACCCCAAACATTAAAAAGCTTTAAATTAGTATTATCTAGTCTATTAATATTAGTACTCCTAAGTCGGATTCCAACAACGTCTTTAACTTCTTTGAGCAAGCATTCAACCGTTCTATAACGTCCTTGGAACAATCTGTGATTTCTTTCCTGCCACAGAAAGTAAATAAAAACAGTCCAAGAAATTTTCAAAATGGTGGTAAGAAGAGACCTCCCTTTCTATGAAGAACTTGCCCTTGAAACCATTTCATCCCATGTCAAGAATGATGACTTCGTCCCATTAAGATTCAAAATAGAATTCCAGAGTCCTACTGCAGTGAACATTTCAAGAAGAGATGGTCCCTTGTTTCTTGAGTAATGTTGTAGTTGACACAAAGATCTTGTGTGCAAATTCCCATTCTACGGAGTCAATCTCTAGTAGGCAACCTGTTGAGTATAGTCATCCAAGCAATCGAATCAAGGGACTTTATGCCTTTTGAATCGAATCAAGTCCCATATTTCCCTAACCTGCAAGGGTTCGGCTAAAAGAATAGGTAAAGCTTCAGTCCGCAATTTTAAAATTCTGCTAATACTCCAACTAACATTTGCACCAGCTTAAAATTCTCATATTTGCATGTGTTTTGTGTTTTACCTTTTATTAATGTTTTTGGTAATATAAACTGTAAAATCGGGGCATTAGCACTGGCTGAAAATATAAATAAATAAATAAATCTTAACAAAATCGTGTCGTGATAATCTACCGCCTTAAAATTAAATAAATATGAGTGATGAAAAAACAAGAGGATTTTGGACAAATAAAAACTTGATATCTAACTCTTATCCTTAGTATATATTTATAGGGATAGATATTTAATTACAAAGGAAAACAAAATAAATTAGAAATCTACTTTAATAAAGTTCTCTACATTTAATCAAATTAGGTTTCTTACTTTCTCGAATTTATATATTAATAAATTTGCGTCACTTTGAATTCGAGTCAAACTTTAACTTGCTTAAACCACTAGTCCGTTGGCTTCTAAATACTGTGGAAGCAGAACCTGTGTCCTGAATTTCCTACATTAGTAGCTCTTCTATTTAGCTTCATCAGTTGCATCTTTGAAATGCTCCACTAACTTTCTAGGAGCCAACATTCCCATTGAGATTACCCCAACGAAATGATTATTATCATCTACTTCGAGTATCCTGTTGAAAAAACACACACAAAATTTCAACACAAGGCATTAGAACGAATGGAATTGCAAGTAAATTAAAAAAATGGGAAGTGATTAAAATGAGAGAAAGAACCAGGTAAGAGTTAAAGGCCTTGTTGCAAACCCTGCACTTGTAGCTAACTTTTCCCTCTTTTGTACCCGGTGGTTGCAGGGTGGATGGAGGTGGTGGGGTGCTTGAAAAAAGTTGGAAACTATAAAGCTTTGGGAGTAAATTAGATATAAAATCATTGTTTAAGGACATTTTTGATGTTTTAATAGAAGTTTAAAGGTAAAATTAAATATTTACCTTTTCGTTAACAATTTAACAGGAATAACGGTGGAGAGACAATTTTATTACAAATCGATAACGTTAGTAATCAATATGTTACTTTTGAAACTTCAGTTTGTGACCGTTTGTGAAGTAACAAAAACTTACACAAATGTTAGTGACCGTTTGTGAAGTTCACCCTTTATTTAATTACAATGAATCAAATGTAACCTAAATTCGAAAATTGATTGTGTAATTAAAAAAAATCTTATTGGTTCTAATTTACCATAAATTGCGAGGCGTTAAAAGAACTGAGAGCAGCCCGTTTCACTTGAAAAATCATTTATAAGGTTGAATGGTATTTGGTGAGCATAAGGAGGAGCAAAGATGAATCCATGGGCGATCAGGAGGGTGTGGTTGCTGTCTGTAATGCTGGTTTTTGTTGTGGGCATAGAGGCTTTTTGGAATACTAAACTGAAAGTAGTAATCTATAACGATTTGGAAGACAAGAAGGATCTGACCATCCATTGCAAATCCAAGGATGACGACCTCGGCGTCCATGTTCTTTCTTACAGGGAATCCTATGATTTCCAATTCGAACCACGCTTCTTTTGGAGGACCTTGTTTTTCTGTCGCATGACATGGAGTGGAAAATCGCATTGGTTCGACATTTACAGGGGAGATAGGGATGGGGGTATTGGTTGGGGTTGCCATGTAAGCGATGATTGCGTGTGGAATGTAAGAAAAAAGGGTCCTTGTACGGCATTTTTTAATTATTGTTACCCTTGGAACACATAGGGGTTGCTACTTAATTATTGTATTAACTCCTTTGATTAATACATCTTTCACTCTCGAGGACAGAGCAAGATTTTATCTATAAAGATAAAATTTTAAAATTTTAAGAGGAACAACAAATTACTAATAGAAAATACAAAAAATATTTAAAATATAAGATAATTTTGAATTTTCAGATGATGATTGCTCACAACCACCTCATTTGATCTATCCTTGCATCCTTCCTTTATGAGAATCGTTTTATCTTTCTTTTTTTTAATTGATTCGTCACCAATTTTTAAAAGAACTGTAAAGTATGGTTTGATTTATCTTTTATTGAAAAATCGAACCAAACCAAATACATCCTTATATGTAGTGGTGAATATAAAAAAAATTATCGGGTGGACTAATTTAAATATAATTAAAAATTTTGTCGAACATAATTTGCATATATTATTTAAATTATATTATATTTCCTTTTTTTTGGGATTTTTTAGACACAGGATGGTCATGGCCTCATAGATAAACCCCTGCATATAATGTTAAGAGGACGAATTTTTAAAATTTTAGAATGGGCGAAACTTTAAAATTCTAAAAAGGGAAAAAAATAATTATCAATAAAAAATATAAAGAAAATATCTAAAATATTTAATAATTTGAATTTTCAAAGGGAATGATGCTCCCATTCACTCCTTCGATCCATCCCTGCATGTGCCCTTCATGAGAATTCGTTTCATCTTTTTTTAATTGATTCGTCAGTGGCACAACATCTTTACTGATAGTTAAAACAATTTAAACTTAAATGTTTAATTCTTAAGTTTGTATAAGATAAGAAGATGTGACCAGGTTTCCCCTCGTACTCAAATCAGGCGACTCAGGTTAGAGAGTTTTCGAGGGGAAATTGTTTCTCTCTAACTGTTTTCAATCTACCAGAGAACCTCCACTATCAAGGGCTATGGCTTATTTTTGACAACTATGGAGTAGTTGTTGATTCTTTCATCCCAAGAGAAGTAGAGGGGGTTTGGCTTTGTTCGGTTTGCTCGATTGGAGGATGCAAAAAAAAGCTATGGACTGCCTTGACGGCTTTAGTATCCACGGCAATAAAATTTGGGTCGATATGGCGAAGTTTCAAACGCGAAATACTTTTTGGAAGAACAAATTTAGTGTTGAGCAGCCGACTGAAGTTAAGAGTAGGGTGGACAGTAAACCTCATCCAGGGACTCATGTTGAAGTCTACATTGATGAGGAAAAGATGTTAGTTCTTAAAGATAGTTGTTAGACAAAATGGTTAATCCGAGATAAATAATAATAATAATAATAAATAAATAAATATTATTATATAATCGAACAAAGCAAAATAAATAAAGCTTAAAGTAGAGGCAAGAAATTGGTTTACTCATATTTAGATACTGAATCGGATGAGTAGAGTATGATAAACCGAAGAAGGATTTTTGTTGAGGCCTGTATGAACAGTTTTCTTAAGATAGATTCGTCATATCCTCGGTGCTTTGAGTAACGTTGGACGTCGGTCTCCCAGGATACAACAAGAAACGTTCACAATAGTAAGCACAATCGTAGTAAACAATTGAACACAATCTTGCCTTTCTCTATTACCGGAAAGAACGAATTTGGAAGGATTTTTCTAAGTGCTTTTCCTATTCCAAAGTTCTAAACTTGTGTAACTTGTAACTTATGGTTTGTTGTGTCTTAGAATTGTGTCTCAAGTAACTGTATATAAGGAGAGGAAATGGATTGAAGGGTTAAGACCTTTTGATGAAAGGACTTAACCTTTTGATTAAAGGACTTATCCTTTTGATTAAAGAATCTAATCTTTTCATGAAGAGAATTTTTGAATAGGTATGATTGAATGGATGAAACTTTAAACCAAAAATTAAGTTCATTCACCAAGTGACATGACTTATAATTAATTAGTTACAAATAGCATCAATTCATTCAATTTTTCCAACAATCCCCCACATGAATGAACTTGATGGTTCAAACACTGACTCGATATGGTGATACATTATACGTTCAATATTTGCATAGGATAGGTAAGAGTCCCCCTTTGAACCTTCCTCTGTGAAAATATGTTTACCTTACTGGCTGTCCAATAGACGTGATGTCCTTGAACTGTTGTAACCCCCTAGACCCAGCCTATGCGTTTCGACTAAGTCTAGTGGATCACATTATGATTATTAAAGACATTTTTCGCAACCGTTATTCCATCAATATAAAATCACATTATAAATAACATGAAATTATAAACAAATTATACTATCAAAATCCAACTCGTAAATATAGTACAAATAAATAATAATTTAATTTAAAACATGTCTTCAAATTCAAAATCACAATAAACCGAGTAGTATTAGCAAAAGAGTTATCATTATAAAATCCGATATTTTAAAATAAGGTCCATGTCACCAAAATAAAGTCAACTTGCCAGATAAAAACATTACAATCTGATTTTCTTCAAGAGATATGTTGATCCTCCAAGTGCTCGAACCAAGGTATCTAACCAACAGTATCTGAAAGGGGGAAAACATTTTCAAAAGGTGAGCTAGGCTCAGTGTGTCCCAACATTTCCATAAAATCACAATAGGTACAAATCATAGTCCAGTAATCTCACAAATTCGTAAAAGAGTTTAACTTTTTGAAAATCATAGTTTAAACCCTTTTCTGGTACACCATCAGTAGTTCCCAAAATTATTTTCCATATAGCTTACTTTATGCACATAGCAAAAAGAAAGCCGACTTAAGGATAGGCTCTGAAGCTTGTATCCTTAAGCCCAAGTCAATAAGTCCATATAGCTTACCCTAAGCACACAGCAAAGAAAAGCCGACCTAATGAAACATCTTGGGGCCCTCAAGAGTCACATTAGGCCCAGTTAGCTTGATCAGAGCTATTCCATCGTAATTCCATTCCAAAATTCAATTGCACCGTGACATAAATTCCATAAATCCAAAAACATGGTAATCATATACCATTTCAAAACAAAAATTAGATAGCAGTCATATTCCATAAATTGTCACATTAAATTGGTGCATCCATAAAACAATAACCAATGAATTCGGTGTACCACATATTAAAACCAATAAAACAGTTCAATAATAAGTAGGAAACACACCTCGACAATAGATTCAAATAACAAATCTAATGATTGCTGGTTTCACCACGCTCTGCTACAGTTTTCGAACGGGTGAATACTGGCACACGTGGTTTAACTGATCTAGAAGAGCTGGGTCGAGCTGTCGAACGATCCGGAGAGTCTCTTGTACCTTCAAACAATAATATTTATCAGTCTCAAATCCTATTTAATTGTTCAAAGCTAAACTTCTTAAGTATATACACATTTTTTTTGGTTTGACTATCGATTTGAGGTATTTCGAGTCTGAATTTGGCCAAACGGATTGCGGAATCGGAATCAGGGCGTCGAAAAACATAAAGTATGACTTTTCAAAAATTCAAATTCTTGGTCAAAGTCAAAGTCAACCACTTTGACCATAGATTTGGAGACCTTCGGATTCGAATTTGACAAAACGGACCACGGAAACGGATTCGGCACATCGAAAACTATCAGGATAGGTATACTCGGAAAATATTAACGGTCGTTTAATGCTCGGTCAAAGCCATTTTAAGTTTTGGTCAAAGAAAGTCAACGGTCAACGGTCAACGGTTAACGGTCGGGTCGGGTCAACGGTTGGGTCGGGTCGGGTCAACAGTCGGGTCAGACCGGTCAAACCGGTTTAGACCGGTCAAACCGGTTCAGACCGGTCAAACCGGTTCGAACCGGTTGAAACCGGTCAAACCAGTCAGAACCTGTTGAAAACCGGTTAAACCGGTTTCCAGCAGCCACTCGCCCTGCGGCGGCGCGTGTGGCGCGTGAGGCGTCCTCCGGGGCCCTAAAAATCCCGGAAAAATTTCTAAAAATTATTTTGAGCGATTTCAAGATACTTACAACGATCGGTTCAAATTTTTGAACGGCGGAGAGCTCGATTTCAAATCGGCCGAATCTTTGACTGCACCACCTCCTCACGCGCCGCCGTCTACGGTGGACAACGTTGACACCGGTGAACTCGGAACGGCACAAGGAACACGATGGTGCGGGAGGTGTCGTAAACTTAGCAACGATCAGCGGTGAATTTAAGATTTCCTCGGCGATAGAGCTAACAAAACCGTCGCTACTTTGACTGGAAATTCCCGACGTTTGGCCACGTTTCGCTTCAATTAATTTGAAGGGTTTGTTCCTCGCTCGATGATGAACACAACGGTGGTTTCAAAACAACGATCGAAATTCGGACGGCGTTTGGATCGGACTTGAAAATGGAGGTGTGAGAGGAAGAAAATTGAAGAAAAGCTTTTGTGTTTTCTGATTGAAATCAGAAAACACGTTAGTTATAACAAACTTGCCGACACTTTTAGGGGAAATTCAGGGCTTGGTCCCTGAATTTCCTTTACTTTGAAAATGGCATACAAGTTTTCATAAATTATACTTTAGTCACTTAATTTCACCCATTTTCACAATTTACCTCCAATTTCAATTAAATATTATTTTGAAAATCGGGTTGTTACAATTCTCCCCCTCTACAAGAAATTTCGTCCTCGAAATTTACCTTATGAGAATAGTTGAGGAAACTGAGCCTCCATTGACTCCAATGTCTCCCAAGTAGCTTCTGAGGGGCCTCGATTACTCCACTGAACTTTGACCATTGGAATTCGTCTATTCCGAAGAACTCGTTCATCTCTCTCCAAGATCTGAATGGGCTCCTCTTCATATGACAAATCAGGTCTCAACTCTACTTCTTCAACCTGAATAATGTGACCTGGATCTGGACGGTATCTCCTCAACATTGATACATGAAAGACATCATGAATACGACTTAGCTCAGAAGGCAACTCAAGCTGATATGCAACAGGTCCTACCCTCTTCAAGATACGAAATTGTCCAATAAATCTTGGACTCAATTTACCCTTACGCCCGAATCTCAATACTTTCTTCCAGGGTGAAACTTTCAAAAAGACCCGATCTCCCACTTCAAACTGTATATCCTTCCTTCTTTGATCTGCATAAGATTTCTGCCTATCAAATGCCTCTTTCAGGCGGTCACGGATTAATCTGACTGTGTCCTCCGTCTCTCGCACTAACTCAGGTCCCAACGTTTTCCTATCAAGCATGTGTTTTTTTTGGATAATTCAGTTTTTATTACCCAAAGTCAAGTTCAGATACAACCAGTCAACCAATCAATCAACACAAAAATCAAAGAACATCCTATACAAAAAGATTGATTAGACTATACCCCAAACATTACAAAGCTTTAAATTAGTATTATCTAGTCTATTAATATTAGTACTCCTAAGTCGGATTCCAACAACGTCTTTAACTTCTTTGAGCAAGCATTCAACCGTTCTATAACGTCCTTGGAACAATCTGTGATTTCTTTCCTGCCACAGAAAGTAAATAAAAACAGTCCAAGAAATTTTCAAAATGGTGGTAAGAAGAGACCTCACTTTCTATGAAGAACTTGCCCTTGAAACCATTTCATCCCATGTCAAGAATGATGACTTCGTCCCATTAAGATTCAAAATAGAATTCCAGAGTCCTACTGCAATGAACATTTCAAGAAGAGATGGTCCCTTGTTTCTTGAGTAATGTTGTAGTTGACACAAAGATCTTGTGTGCAAATTCCCATTCTACGGAGTCAATCTCTAGTAGGCAACCTGTTGAGTATAGTCATCCAAGCAATCGAATCAAGGGACTTTATGCCCTTTGAATCGAATCAAGTCCCATATTTCCCTAACCTGCAAGGGTTCGGCTAAAAGAATAGGTAAAGCTTCAGTCCGCAATTTTAAAATTCTGCTAATACTCCAACTAACATTTGCACCAGCTTAAAATTCTCATATTTGCATGTGTTTTGTGTTTTACCTTTTATTAATGTTTTTGGTAATATAAACTGTAAAATCGGGGCATTAGCACTGGCTGAAAATATAAATAAATAAATAAATCTTAACAAAATCGTGTCGTGATAATCTACCGCCTTAAAATTAAATAAATATGAATGAAGAAAAAACAAGAGGATTTTGGACAAATAAAAACTTGATATCTAACTCTTATCCTTAGTATATATTTATAGGGATAGATATTTAATTACAAAGGAAAACAAAATAAATTAGAAATCTACTTTAATAAAGTTCTCTACATTTAATCAAATTAGGTTTCTTACTTTCTCGAATTTATATATTAATAAATTTGCGTCACTTTGAATTTGAGTCAAACTTTAACTTGCTTAAACCACTAGTCCATTGGCTTCTAAATACTGTGGAAGCAGAACCTGTGTCCTGAATTTCCTACATTAGTAGCTCTTCTATTTAGCTTCATCAGTTGCATCTTTGAAATGCTCCACTAACTTTCTAGGAGCCAACATTCCCATTGAGATTACCCCAACGAAATGATTATTATCATCTACTTCGAGTATCCTGTTGAAAAAACACACACAAAATTTCAACACAAGGCATTAGAACGAATGGAATTGCAAGTAAATTAAAAAAATGGGAAGTGATTAAAATGAGAAGAAAGAACCAGGTAAGTGTTAAAGGCCTTGTTGCAAACCCTGCACTTGTAGCTAACTTTTCCCTCTTTTGTACCCGGTGGTTGCAGGGTGGATGGAGGTGGTGGGGTGCTTGAAAAAAGTTGGAAACTATAAAGCTTTGGGAGTAAATTAGATATAAAATCATTGTTTAAGGACATTTTTGATGTTTTAATAGAAGTTTAAAGGTAAAATTAAATATTTACCTTTTCGTTAACAATTTAACAGGAATAACGGTGGAGAGACAATTTTATTACAAATCGATAACGTTAGTAATCAATATGTTACTTTTGAAACTTCAGTTTGTGACCGTTTGTGAAGTAACAAAAACTTACACAAATGTTAGTGACCGTTTGTGAAGTTCACCCTTTATTTAATTACAATGAATCAAATGTAACCTAAATTCGAAAATTGATTGTGTAATTAAAAAAAATCTTATTGGTTCTAATTTACCATAAATTGCGAGGCGTTAAAAGAACTGAGAGCAGCCCGTTTCACTTGAAAAATCATTTATAAGGTTGAATGGTATTTGGTGAGCATAAGGAGGAGCAAAGATGAATCCATGGGCGATCAGGAGGGTGTGGTTGCTGTCTGTAATGCTGGTTTTTGTTGTGGGCATAGAGGCTTTTTGGAATACTAAACTGAAAGTAGTAATCTATAACGATTTGGAAGACAAGAAGGATCTGACCATCCATTGCAAATCCAAGGATGACGACCTCGGCGTCCATGTTCTTTCTTACAGGGAATCCTATGATTTCCAATTCGAACCACGCTTCTTTTGGAGGACCTTGTTTTTCTGTCGCATGACATGGAGTGGAAAATCGCATTGGTTCGACATTTACAGGGGAGATAGGGATGGGGGTATTGGTTGGGGTTGCCATGTAAGCGATGATTGCGTGTGGAATGTAAGAAAAAAGGGTCCTTGTACGGCATTTTTAAATTATTGTTACCCTTGGAACACATAGGTGTTGCTACTTAATTATTGTATTAACTCCTTTGATTAATACATCTTTCACTCTCGAGGACAGACGCAAGATTTTATCCTATAAAGATAAAATTTTAAAATTTTAAGAGGAGACAATAAATTACTAATAGAAAATACAAAAAATATTTAAAATATAAGATAATTTTGAATTTTCAGATGATGATTGCTCACAACCACCTCATTTGATCTATCCTTGCATCCTTCCTTTATGAGAATCGTTTTATCTTTCTTTTTTTTTAATTGATTCGTCACCAATTTTTAAAAGAACTGTAAAGTATGGTTTGATTTATCTTTTATTGAAAAATCGAACCAAACCAAATACATCCCTATATGTAGTGGTGAATATAAAAAAAATTATCGGGTGGACTAATTTAAATATAATTAAAAAATTTTGTCGAACATAATTTGCATATATTTTTTAATTTAAAAATATAATAACAGCTATATATATATTTAACGTGAATATAAAAAAATCTAGACCAATATAAATATTTTTATTTAAATTATATTATATTTCCTTTTTTTTGGGATTTTTTAGACACAGGATGGTCATGGCCTCATAGATAAACCCCTGCATATAATGTTAAGAGGACGAATTTTTAAAATTTTAGGAATGGGCGAAACTTTAAAATTCTAAAAAGGGAAAAAAAATAATTATCAATAAAAAATATAAAGAAAATATCTAAAATATTTAATAATTTGAATTTTCAAAGGGAATGATGCTCCCATTCACTCCTTCGATCCATCCCTGCATGTGCCCTTCATGAGAATTCGTTTCATCTTTTTTTAATTGATTCGTCAGTGGCACAACATCTTTACTGATAGTTAAAACAATTTAAACTTAAATGTTTAATTCTTAAGTTTGGATAAGATAAGAAGATGTGACCAGGTTTCCCCTCGTACTCAAATCAGGCGACTCAGGTTAGAGAGTTTTCGAGGGGAAATTGTTTCTCTCTAACTGTTTTCAATCTACCAGAGAACCTCCACTATAAGGGCTATGGCTTATTTTTGACAACTATGGAGTAGTTGTTGATTCTTTCATCCCAAGAGAAGTAGAGGGGGTTTGGCTTTGTTCGGTTTGCTCGATTGGAGGATGCAAAAAAAGCTATGGACTGCCTTGACGGCTTTAGTATCCACGGCAATAAAATTTGGGTCGATATGGCGAAGTTTCAAACGCGAAATACTTTTTGGAAGAACAAATTTAGTGTTGAGCAGCCGACTGAAGTTAAGAGTAGGGTGGACAGTAAACCTCATCCAGGGACTCATGTTGAAGTCTACATTGATGAGGAAAAGATGTTAGTTCTTAAAGATAGTTGTTAGACAAAATGGTTAATCCGAGATAAATTAATAATAATAATAATAAATAAATAAATATTATTATATAATCGAACAAAGCAAAATAAATAAAGCTTAAATTAGAGGCAAGAAATTGGTTTACTCATATTTAGATACTGAATCGGATGAGTAGACTATGATAAACCGAAGAAGGATTTTTGATGAGGCCTGTATGAACAGTTTTCTTAAGAAAGATTCGTCATATCCTCGGTGCTTTGAGTAACGTTGGACGTCGGTCTCCCAGGATACAACAAGAAACGTTCACAATAGTAAGCACAACCGTAGTGAACAATTGAACACAATCTTGCCTTTCTCTATTATCGGAAAGAACGAATTTGGAAGGATTTTTCTAAGTGTTTTTCCTATTCCAAAGTTCTAAACTTGTGTAACTTGTAACTTATGCTTTGTTGTGTCTTAGAATTGTGTCTCAAGTAATTGTATATATGGAGAGGAAATGGATTGAAGGGTTAAGACCTTTTGATGAAAGGACTTAACCTTTTGATTAAAGGACTTATCCTTTTGATTAAAGAATCTAATCTTTTCATGAAGAGAATTTTTGAATAGGTATGATTGAATGGATGAAACTTTAAACCAAAAATTAAGTTCATTCACCAAGTGACATGACTTATAATTAATTAGTTACAAATAGCATCAATTCATTCAATTTTTCCAACAATCCCCCACATGAATGAACTTGATGGTTCAAACACTGACTCGATATGGTGATACATTATACGTTCGATATTTGCATAGGATAGGTAAGAGTCCCCCTTTGAACCTTCCTCTGTGAAAATATGTTTACCTTACTGGCTGTCCAGTAGACGTGATGTCCTTAAACTGTCCTACCGTTAGTTTAAGCGATGAATACCTCACACAAGTATCTCATTGGCAAAAATTTGGTTCTCATAGTTATATCCATATAGCCGTAGACATCTCTTGGTTCTGCAAGAGTTTAGAGAATTATACCCCAATAGTCTCTTCGAAGTGGCTCCACTTCACTCTCACATAGATGACTTATGTTGTTCGGCTCACAGAAACACATAGTGGTCATTAAAAGCATTGCTTAACCTTTTCCACATTTTAGTCACTGTTTTTATCATAGGAATTGACTTGGGGATAAGAACCCCCACAGTGACCTCACAAGGTCTATGCAAGTAGGTTGTCCCATTGAACTTAGATCTTGGGATCTCCACTCAACTAAGTTGGGTTTTCCTTCACATAGCGCCTTAAATATTAATGGGCTTTAGTCACATTCCTTTCGATGTTTATCAACTTTATCTCGATTCAAATCATTTTTTTAGCGGATCCACAATGTTATCTTTTGATCTTACAAAATCAATATAGATAACTCTAGTTGAGATCAATTGTTTAATGATATTATGTCGACGGCGTATGTGTCTCGACTTACCATTATACTTATACAAGACACCCCCACACTTTGATGTAGTTGTAGGAGAGTTTTCTACATTTCCATAACTCATATGGTGTCTCGCCTATTTTCTTGTAAGTTACCTTATTTAAAGGTAATTTGCTGAGAATTTAGAACATGACCAAATGTCATTCATAATTCTTTAGCAATCTTATGGATACTATACACTTCATATGGTTTATCTGACAATCCATTCGAGATGTAATTCCGACATAGAAACTTAGAATGCTTTCAAGCTTTAATGAAAACAATGTCTATCTCATCCTCTCTATGAATAGGAGGATCGTCCTATATTAGACCATATTCAGCATGATTAAATATAACAACTTATGTCGCTATGTCTTGAAATTCTATCCATGAATTTCACATGCTTCTTGTTGTGGCTCACAACCAATGACATCGTTGAATTTTATTCAAAGTTTGAATAGGAATCAACATTTCAAATCACGAGTTAGGTGAATCAGTGGGGTTACCATTGTTTCGTTTAAAAACTCGTAACCAGAATTTGTAAATATTCCAACAATAAATTGAAAGTTAATTCAATTTGTTTTACCATTTGTTTTTGTTGAACAACAAAATTTAATTAGAAATTTAAATTATAAAAAAAATTTGTAACAAGGTTTTTACCTCCAAACTCTTTTTGTTATCAACAGTAAATCAAATAAATTTTGTTGAACAACAGGATTAAAATCCTGAAACATAATTATAGGCCCGATTTTTGTTCACAGACATATCATAATTCGTTCGGTACCTTATTTATCGCAACGAATTTTAGTCAAAACTAAAATCCAACAATTGAGTAATTTCTGTTAAACGGCGGGAATTTAGTAAAACTAAAACCCGAAACAGAAATGTACAATCAACACTATTTTGTTGAATCCTTTAAATGTCAGGATTTAAAACTAAAATCTGAAACAAAACCATCTTCTGTTGGACAACGAGATTAAATCCCAAAACATAACCAATTTTTGTTGAATGACGAGATTTTAATAAATTAAATCTCGAAACAGAACTAACTTCTGTTGAACGGTGAAATTTTAATAAAACCCAAAAAAATAATATAATCTCAATGTACAAATACACATACATTTTCTATTTCTTGATCGAAATTCCAATATTGCCAACTAGAATTTAACAATAAACCTTCGGGTTAAGACGAAACGCAACCACAAAGGACAAGGCTAGTGCTAAACTTCAATTGAAGAAATTTAATCCAACAAAGAACATTATAATCCAATAAGGCTTGGTGCGCAAGCCGTAACTTTTCACACTTGAAACAACGTAATCCTTATCCAATTTTTGGAATTGCATGTTGGACATTTTGCCCTTTGTTCTACTGCTTTTTTTATTCTCAATTTCTCCACTATATATAGACAAATCAAAATAAACGTGCAGTGCGTGGGTTATAGGCAAATCAAAATAAAAGTTCCTTAGTGCACAAAAGTTAGTGACGCTTAGCATAATAAAAAATAAAATAAATCTTAACCATGATTCTTAAAAGGTGAGTGCTACCAAATTTACTGCTGCAAATTATAAACCTTAGCCATAATATAGCAGCGAATGCTACGAATAACATAGCAGGGAATGTTGCGAAGGGTGCTTTACACTAAGAGTGTAAACTTAAAGCATGTAACATAGTAACATTAATTTAAAACTCATCACGAGAGAAACTAAAACGCAACATTAGAGATTAAAGTCGTACCTCTTTATCATACCTTTTGAAATTCAGTCGTATTTATTCTAGTAATAATAAAATGCCATTTGTATTGGTAATTGAAGAACAAATTATTTATTTTATCTGAGTATCAAGCCAGATAAAAGGTCGTCACTGCTCCGGTTCAGTCTGTAACATTTCGAATATTCCCATCACTCGTTCACTTAGAATAGATGACCACAATTTCGTTGAATGATGCCAACTTCTTCTTTTTGTATGTCTATGGGACCCACACTTTGGATATACTTTGAATCACAAATTACTTTGAATTTGCTTTGAACCCCCATGTGACTTAAGTCTATTTCCAAAACCTTAATCCATTGAGGAATATGGGCTTCACCGCATAAAACATAATTTCCATATAAACAGACGACATTTGTTGCCTCTCTATGGCAGTGATCCCTCTTGATTCGTCCGTATGATCAAGATTAAACTTATAATTAAGTTCATCTCGGATTAAAAAGTAAGAAATAATATGTCTTAAGATTCTTAGACAAAATGGTTAATCCGAGATAAAAATAATAATAATAAATAAATATTATTATTATTATATAATCGAACAAAGCAAAATAAATAAAGCTTAAAGTAGAGGCAAGAAATTGGTTTACTCATATTTAGATATTGAATTGGAAGAGTAGAGTATGATAAACCGAAGAATGATTTTTGTTAAGGCGTGTATGAATAGTTTCCTTAAGGCAGATTCGTTCTCTCTTTGGTGCTTTGAGTAACGTTAGACGCCGTTCTCCCAGAATACAACAACAAACGTTCACAATAGTAAGCACAACCGTAGTGAACAAACGTTCACAATAGTTGACAGAACACTCTAATTGAGCCTGCAAATTGAGAACCAATCCTTAAAAGCATGTTCTTTAAGACAATAAGAAGCTAATTTAGGTCAATTTTTTAAGTATATATAATTTTATTCCTCGTCAAATTATAAATACAACTTGATATCTACACTTTAATTCATTGACACTTTAATACCTATTACATAGGTGACATAATCGGTCACTTAATTTTTCATGGACGTTCACCATTCCTCGGGACGCTGAAGTAGGTCTATGTCTCTAACTGACACCAGACACCTTTCTTATAATATTCTCAAATTCTATAATACGATTACTTCGACATTAATATTAGCTGAAATCTTCATCGGATATTCCACCTACAGTAGTTTTTTTTTCGCTCAGCATAAAACGTTGTTGATTAAGTAGGGGCAAGGCCCTTCAATATATAGCAGCACAACGCCTGTTCAAGCAATAACATAACAACAGGAAATCAAAACACAACACTCCTATATTATAAGACATTAGATGTACTACATAAAGGAAAACCATTGTTGGATAGAGTTCCTTCCCACTAAAAAATCGAGCACACAAACTCCATCACTAAGTTTACAAAAGTCAATACATCTTTAATATACACAAATTCACAAATCATTTCCCATATCATGCCAAGCCGGAAAAAAAAAACAAATATCGATTCACAAATCATATCCTAAATATATTTGCTCGATTGGATTTTGAACCAAAGACGAAAGCTTCCACTTCGTACATGATCATTGTAGAAACCAAGGCACAACACTGAAACAAACATAAAATTGCATATAACAATTATGACTCGTTGACAAATTGATGTTAACATAATTCAATTGCAACCAATCTTCGGTGTTTGAGAGCATCTATCAATATTCATTCTGAAGTTGAGATAGATCGATAAGATGACTACATAAATGTGTACAATCCAACTAAAATTAAAATTTTATTTATAATTACATTGAATCATAATATACATAGCAATTACATATTAAATCAAAATTTATTTATAAATTTAAAAATTATTCAATAATTTGATGCTATATTAAAATTTATTATTTAATCAATTTTCATTTAATTCACTATTTTTATTGTGTAGAGATGTATTAAAATTTTAAAGAAAATGTTGAGATTCGAACCCACACTAGGTATTATAGTTTTAAAGCAAACGTCGAGATTTGAACCCACGCTAGGTATTACATTTTAAAGGACAACGTCAAATTCACTACATATTATTTTCATTTTCTTCTCTCTGCCCTAAAACTCTCACCCCTCTCCCTACATATTTTCCGAGAACAGCGAGAGTTTCTCATCAGTCGACGCATCAAAAGTCATCAGCCGTCGTTAGTAGACCGACATTGTCATCGGCCGATGAAGTCAAAAACACACTAGTGTATTCGTCTTGGCCTCTAGTGCGAGGATTCGACATTAGATTCGAAAAAAATGCCATGATGTTAATGAATCCATGTCAAGAATCTTCAACTTCTTCTCTTTCGATCTCTGTCATCCACCATCAAATCAATAACTAGATGTGTAGGGGCGCTCAAACGTCATGGTGAAGACCCTCATATATTATGGTTTTCTGGCAACCCTAATGACCTTGGACTTATTAACCTTATTAGGATGACTTGTTAGTTGGTCCTGATTCTTCCTTAGGCACAGCTTATAAATGGGAGGTCTAGAGCAATGTAGAGTTTCAAAGGTGAGATTTTTCGTGCTTTTGTTGCTAGATCTATTTTTTGGGTAAAAGGAGGTTTTCTTTAGGAGGGTGCTACTCGACTGATTCGGTGTTCTCTTCTAGCTTGGTGAGATCGATTCTTTCACTACTAGTTATGATATTTATTACTATTTTTAATTGATTTCTGGTTCGTGCTTGTGATTTGGTTTACTTATGAAATTAGTTTCAAATTCTTGAGATTATGTGTGGGTTTCTAGTCTGTTTCTGGAGTCAGATTGCGATAGTTAAAACTGCATGCAAGTTGTTTGTGTAAAAGCCATAGTGAACCAGTCTATTACTCACTTGAAAAATACATAATGAGGGAGAGTGTTTCAGGTCTTCTGTCGGAAACTGTTTCTTTGTTTGTGGATAATCTATGGAACACTATCCACTGGAAAGGTTTATGGCAGACAGTGGGCCGCTATGGTGAGGTTCTGAGTGTGTATATTTCAAAGAAAAGGAGCGAGCAGGCACTAGGTTTGGTTTCGTAAAAGTTTGTAATATGGTAGAAGCTGAAAGAGTTAGGGAACAGTTGAACGACCTTATGGTGTATGGTAGTCGCATCTCAGCGAGTTTTTCCAAGTATGTTTTGAAGGCCTCAAAGGATAATTGTGTTCTTAGTAAGATGTCACGGAATTCAAAAATTATGAGGACAACCTTATATGGAAATACACGCAGCACAGAGATTGGCAAAGTGGGAGCATCCAGAAAGAAAGTTCTAGGTCATGTTGATGAGGATGATGTAAAAAAGTTGAGGAGATGTTTGGTGGGAGTTATGGATAGTGTATGTAGTGTTGGGAGTATCGTTGATAGATTACAAAACTGGGGCTTAGGGAAAATTAAAGTTCAAAGATTTCGTGGGAACTATTTTCTGCTTACCATTAAGGATGGAGATTTGTTTATCATGCTTGAAGACCTACAGTGGTCCTACTTGAAGGAGATTTTTGTGGATATTATGCTTTGGACAGAGCCTACATGCTAAAATGAAAGCGTTGTATGGATAGAGATAGCTGGATTACCATTGCAGTACTGGAATGAAACCACTTTGAAAATATTAACTGGCTTGTGGGGTAGATTTGAGGCTTTTGGAGAAAATATAAATCATCATTTAGATTGTGAAAACGTTAATTTGTTGATTTCTACTTCGATGGAAGCTCGGATTGATGAAGTTGTAGATGTAGTGGTGGATAATAAGAAGTTTGATGTTTGAGCACTTAAAATTGGGCTGGTGGATCATTCATTAGTTAAACTGACTAAATCTGAAATTCTAAAGAAAAAGAGTTTGAGGATGATAAAGATGGGATAGAGTTTGAGGCTGATAAAGATGGTGTTTCTTTGGTAAATTTGTCCGCTGATTTGTTAGAGTCATCTGCGTCGGGAAGTTCATATGACAAGATATGGTCTCTCATTCCCAGTGGCGATGCTTTTTATGTAGCATGCACTGGTGAAAGCCTTGGAGATTGTAGTAAGGATAGTGCTGGGAAGCCGATTGAGGTCGGTTGTGTTTTCGAAGAAGGTAGAGAGAGAGTCAGTTTTCAAATTCCTGATCATTCTAATCACGTGGGGTTTCAAGGAGTGGATGGTGATGGGGTTACAAGGATAGAGGATAAAGTTTTGGAGTTAGAGACTGTTGAAGGCTCACCAAATTTTGGGCTTCCTCAAGGGATGGGCTTATCGATTGAAGCTTCATTGGATTTAAATAGTGATAGTCAGGTGGCATCAGGGGGAAGTGTGATGGAATCAATTTGGGTTATATTAACTCAAGTGAAAAAGATTTATCCATTAGAAAAAATAAAAAGAAGAAGAAATTCGGTTCTCTATTGGATATTCAGGAAAAAGTCCTATCGAAAACTGAGAGGAAAATAAGAGATTCAATTTGATGAAGTCTGATCTACTCTCCTCTGAATTATCAGGTAGACTCTTTCAGATTCGGATTTGAAGAAAAGGTGGGTTGATGCTTTTGTTGAAGGGAAGAGTAAATTGTCTTTAGGTAAGAAACTTGGTTTTAAGTTTATTGGTTCTGAAAGTGATGTTCTCAAGGATTTAGCGTATCCATAATTGTGTTGAGTCTGGTGCATGACTGTCAGGGGTTGCGGAGGTCTAAGGTTTTGGTCTTGAGGTTTTTGTCGTGGTATTTTAGAGGAGCTGGAGTAGATTATTAAATAGTGTTTTAGTGTAAGGATTTCAGTAGATTGATTTAATTGCTAGTCTGAATTGTTGTGGGTTAAAGTATTATTGGTTGCCAAGCTGTTTTCTGGTGGATTACTTCAAATGTTTGTTTTCTGTTGGGTTGGTAGACAGTTTTTTCTTCGCATATTAATCGAGTTCCTCGCCTAATTTTGGTCTCTAGTGATCCAGTATTTGAGATGATTTCACTCATTATTATTACTGCTTCGAGTTCACATGTTCCAGCCGTAGTCTCCAGAGCAATTTTTATGTTCTTTTCTGGTTTGTTATGGAGTTTTGTTATGTTGGTTTGTGTTCTGGTATCATGTTTTGGGTTGTTTCCATATTGATGTAATTTCATTTGTGCTCTGGTTTGTGTTCTGGTTTATGTAATTCAGAACTGTAATATTGTTCTTTACCACCTCAAGGTATACTCTTTTTCCTCCAAATAGATTTAGGGAGGTTTTTTTATGAGATCCTTGTGGGGGTGTACTTTGTTAATTCTTAAATACAAGGTACCCTTTTTCAACACAAAAAAAAGGTAAGTGGACTATGATATTGATTTCTTTTATATTTTAATTGGATTTTCTGTACTTTGTTAATTCTTAAATACAAGGTACCTTTTTCAACAAAAAAAGGTAAGTGGACTATGATATTGATTTCTTTTATATTTAAATTGGATTTGCCAAAGGAATTTTGGCTTTCAATTATAGATCCAATGATCGACTTATATAATGTTAAACCAAAACTAAAAAAACACTTAAAAGTAAAGGGACTTTGTTCATTGACAAACTAACATCACCATAACTTAATCACGACCAATTTTCTGTTTGAGAGTGTGTATCAATATTGAGGATGAAGGTAATTTTCTGTTTGAGAGTGTGTATCAATATTGAGGATGAAGGTTAAAAGTATGGATAGATCGGTAAGATGACCAAATAAATGTGTATAATCCAACTAAAATTAAAATTTTATGTATATAATTACACTAAATCACGACAAATGTAACAATTACGTATTAAATCAAAATTTAATTGTAAATTTAAAATTTATCCACAATTTAATGCTATATTTCACCGAATTCACTACCCTTTTATTTAATTACAATGAACCGAATATAACCTAAATTCGAATTCAACATACCATATAAAAAAATAATTTCTTAAATAAATAAATCTTAATGGTTCCAATTAACCATAAATTGCAAGGCGTTAAAAGAATGAGAGCAGCACGTTTCACTTGAAAAATTCATTTATAAGGTTGTATGGTATTTTGGTGAGCATTAAGAGGAGCAAACATGAATCCATGTGTGATCAAGTGGGTGTGGTTGCTGTCTGTAATGCTGGTTTTGGTTATGGGCAGAAGTTCTTTCTGGAGTCCTGATGTGAAAGTAACAATCTATAACGATTTGGAAAACAGGAAGGATCTGACCATCCATTGCAAATCCGGGGACGACGACCTCGGCGTGCATGTTCTTTCTTACAGGGAATCCTATGATTTCCAATTCGGAACACACTTGTTCAAGAATACCTTGTTTTTCTGCCACATGACATGGCATGGAAATTCGCATTGGTTCGACGTTTTCAGGGATGATAGGGATTGGAGTTCGGGTGCGGGTACGGGTTGCTTTGAAAACGGAGGTGATTGCGTGTGGTATGTAAGACAAAACGGTCTTTGTACGCCAACTTATGGTGTTTGTCACTCTTGGAACAAATAGGGGTTGGTTAATCACTCTCAAAATCTACAATAAACACTTGTATTAATTAGGCAAGTGAAAACTCAACTGCTGGTGTTACATGCCTACTGTGTTTTACCTTTAATTAATGCATCATGACATAAACACATAAATCGATAGAAGAACGGACGGAAAATTTTATATTTAAAGGACGAACTTTTGAACTTTTAGTAAGAGGTGATTACCCCAAGCCACCCCTTCTATCCATTCCTGCATCCTCCTTTCATGATAATCATTTTCATCTTTTTTTAAATTAGTTCGTTACCAGTAGCATAACACATTTACTAATAGGTTTCTCTACTAATTTATGTTGGAAAATAAAAAAGAATTTTATTCGGAGAATTATCTTATTTTTTAAGATTCAAGTCGACAGGTCAACGAATTAGATCAACCGAATCAAATATCTTTAAACACCCCTAATTGTAGTAGGTTGATGTACGTAGGACAGATTTTTTTCTTTTGTGAATAGTGTCTCATATTAATTACAACCATCTTCACAAACATACAAATGCATATAATAATTATGACGCATTGACAAATTGACATTGACATAACTCAATCGCTACCAATCTTTGGTGTTTGAGGGCGTCTATTAATATTCAACTGAATGTCTGAAATTGTGATAGATCAATAAGATATCAATATAAATATGTACAATCCAACTAAAATTAAAATTTTACGTATAATTACACCAAGTCATGATATGCATAACAATTACATAATAAATTATTTAATCAATTTTTACCGAATTTACAATTTTCTATTAATTATAGAGGTATTACATTTTTAAAGCAAACACTTAGATTTGAACCCACACTAAGTATTACATTTTTAAATTTTAAGACAAACGACTGAATTCACTACCTTTTATTTAATGGATATACTACATAAATGATCACTATTGTTTAAGTAAAAAAAAAATTCTCCACTAAAGTTTAAAAAGTAACAAATTGATCTTTGAAGTTATTGATTTGTAACAATTTGATCACTCAACGTTAACATCCATTAATGTAGGTAACAAAAAGTCTATCTGGCCCATTAACGGCTTACCTGACAACTTCTTTGTCTGTTTTTTTTTTCATCACGCTCTCTCTTCCTTAACTTCCCATCTCAAGTATTTCTCTTTCGTTTCTCTACCACCGTCTCAACCTTCTATGCCCCATCTCAACATTAGTGACCAATTTGTTACTTTTAAAACTTCAGTAGGGAAAATGAAAATTTACTTAAATATTAGTGACCATTTATGTAGTTTACTTTTATTTAATTACAATGAATCAAATGTAGCCTAAATTCAACTTAATTAAATAAATCTTAATGGTTCCAATTTACCATAAATTGCAAGGCGTTAAAAGAATGAGAGCAACCCGTTTCAGTTCAGAAAATCATTTATAAGGTTGTATGGTATTTTGGTGAGCATTAAGACGAGCAAACATGAATCCATTGGCGATCAGGGTGGTGTGGTTGCTTTCTGTAATGCTGGTTTTTGCTGTGGGCATAGATGATTTCTTTTATAGGACTGTGCGAGTAACAATATATAACGATTTGGAAGACAGGAAGGATCTGACCATCCATTGCAAATCCAAGGACGATGACCTCGGCGTCCATGTTCTTTCTTACAAGGAATCATATGATTTCCAATTTGAACCACACTTGTTCGGTCGGACCTTGTATTTTTGCCGCTTGACATGGAACGGAAAATCGCATTGGTTCGACGTTTATTGGAAATATAGGGATTTTGGTTGGACTTGCTATGAAAGTAATGGTAATTGCTTGTGGTATGTAAGAAAAGACGGTCCTTGTACGAAACTTCTTGATACTTGTTACCCTTGGAACAAATAGGGGTTGCTTAATTACTCTCGGAATCTACAATAAACACTTATATTAAGTGAAAACTCAATTGCTAGTTTGTATGTCAACTGTGTTTTACCTTTAACTAATGCATGCATGACCATATAAACATATAAATCGTTAGAAGGACAAACTTTTAAAATTTTAGGAAGGGACGACTTCCCCAAGCCACCACTTTGATCCATCTCTGTATCGTCCCTTCACGAGAATCGTTTCATCTTTCTTTTTTGGTATAATGTCAAAAATAACCCTCGATGTTTACCAAATGGTCAGTTTGGTCCTGATATTTTTTGGGAGCATTTTGGGTCCCCCAACATGTCACTTTGGGACAAAAAGCCCCCTCTATAGATGAAAAGCAATAGTTAAATCACTATTAACGCTCTAAAATAGAACCCTTATTTAACTTGAAATGAAACATTGAGGGTTAAAATGTCTCAGAAAAAAAAAAGAATAAGGGACAAATTTTTATTCTATCAGTTAGGAGCTTTTTTGCCTTAAAAAGAAATGTTGGGGCCAAAATGCTCCGAAAAATATAATAGGAGGCAAAATCACCATTTTGGTAAACGTTGAGGGCTAATTTTGATATTATGCATATTTTCAATTGATTTTTCATCATTATAACACCTTTTCTAATAGTTTTATATACTACTTTATGTTGGAAAATAAAAAGAATTCAACTTTTTAAAACGTAATAGATCAAAAGTGCAGAAAACTATTTGAACACGGACGCTTACACGAGTCCGAGCAAAAATGACACAAATAGCATCCCACACACCTATGTGGCATGGAAGATGTGACCACCTTTCTTGTTGGCATGGAAGTTTTCTTCAAGGAAGCTAAGCCATTGTATTTTGCACTCTCTATGGCCTGTCCAGTCGTGGCTTTGAACCGGCAACTCCTTTGTTGAGTGTCGTAAAAGTGATCGGAAACCATTATCCGAAAAGCTAAGGGATTCAAAACCTGGGACCTGCATTGAACTTCTGGTTCCTGGTCTCTCTTTCGGTTTCACTTTGCCTTTCTCGACTAGCCACGGTAGAGGTCCTGAACCGAGGGAGAGGTCAATGAGTACTTTCGGACCGACACCTATACGAATTTTATATAAGAGTTACAAAGTTTTTCAACATAACATCAAGCTATAAAGCCTTTCTAATCCTATCCCAATGCTAATTATTTTCCATGGATGTTGAAGAAAAAAAGACCAATACTAATTCACAAAATCATATCCTAAATATATTTGCTCGATTGGATTTTGAACCAAAGATGGAAGCTACCACTCCGTACATGATTGTTGTAGAAACCAAGGCAAAACAATGAAACAAACATGCACCCAATGACGACCACACACGCAAAAGATGCACCCAATAATCTCACATTCAATTCTAAGTATTCCAAAGTCCACCATTTACAATACCATAAGTCATCAAAACTTATAGGATAAACTACACCATATACCACTGAACTTTAGGCATCGTATCGTTTATACCTTTGAACTATTTAACTTTCAATTTTGCCAATTAAAGAATTAATCTTTGATTTTCGTTTCATTTATACAGCTGGGTTGTTAAATCGTTAATAGCCATATCAAAATGGCGTCGTTTTGGTGAGGTGTCTACGTTGACAGCCATGAGTCACGTCATCGCGCCATTAACGATTTAACGGTTCAGTGGTATAATTGAAAAAAAATCAAAGTTCAATGATATAGTTGACAAAATTAAAGATTCAACGGTATAAACGATACAATGCCTAAAGTTCGGTGGAATCTAATGTAGTTTAGCGAAACTTATATTATCACAATATAGATAAACAGAACCTCAAAATATTCTAAAAGCAAACTTTTTAGTATTTAATCAATTTCACCAACATTGAACCTCACATCACATCTATGCCCCCGTCTAGTAGGTGTGTGCAAAAAGATCTGATCCGATCAGGTCATCCGATCTAAAAATTTGGATATTCAAATTATTTTCAGATAATTCGGATCAGATCCGGTGAGTAAAGTCCAAAAATTTTAAGATTAAAATATATATATTTAAAATTTAAGACAAAAATAAAATATATTTTTAAGTTAAAATAAGAATAAAATGTATTTTTAAGTTCATATAAGAATAAAATATAAAAATTTAAATAAAAATAATAATAAATTAAATTAAATAAGTTAAGATAAAAATGAAATATTTTTTAAGTTAAGATGCGAATTTAAGTTAAAGTATATGAAATAGTACAAATTTAAGTTAAGTATTTATATACTAAAATACTATATATATATATATATATATATATACCATATTATTTTACATTAAGTAATTTTCTTGGCTCAATAGTTGGGCATATGCTTGGTTACCCAAACAACGTACGTTCAATTCTCTTGTTCCCGTTGTTCTGATAGCGATCAAAATAAAAAGAGTTTACCTAATTTTTTAACCAAAACCCATAATTGAAAACTGAAAAAAAAATCATTAGGATTTTGAATTTTTCTTAATTTAATAATTTATTTGATATTTTTATTTAAGGAACATTTAAAAATGAATAAAAATTCATCAGTGCAACAAAGCTAATACATCAAGGGTCTGGTTCAAAGACCCACTTAATTTTCTCCTCGTTCCAAAGATTCTGGTCCTGCAACATGAACTTTTTGCAAAGAACGAGTGTTTCAATATTATCAATGTATGGCACCAAGAAAGACACCATCGCGGCCCCACCCCCATCGATTCCCATGCATTTGTGTATTACTCTTAAATCTTAATACCAGCACGCCAAATAAAAACCCGAGCCTAGGACATGCGTCGCACGATGGATACAAATCCGTGCAGAGGAGCTTCTTTCCCCGAGCCTAGCGCGGAAGATATCCCCCGAGGGGTAGTATTTTTGCCTGAAGAACTCTAGCTAGCAACGAACTCGGTTCTTCGATGAGCTTCCACACTTGTTTTACAATCAAAACCATGTTGAAACGATTAAATCACGGAAGCCTAGCCCCCCAACTCGCTTTGGTCTACATAGTTTTTCCATTCGAACAACGACCATCCACGCTCATCACTTTTCCCTGACCACCAAACATGTCGAGTTACACCTACCATTTCATTAAGCAGGGAATCGGGTAAGATGTAGCATGACATAGCATATTGTGGCAAAGTTTGTGCGACCGACTTGATAAAGACCTATCTTCCACCATACAGAAGAAGCTTATTAGTCCAACCCATCACTCGCGCGACCACCTTATCTCGCAAATAACCAATAGCTGTCATTTTATTTTTACCAATATGAAGTGGAAGCCCCAAACTAGGCGGTGACGATGGTGTTGTACATTAGTAGGACTGAAGAAAATCATAAATTTATCAAAATTTACCATTTGACCTAAAGATTGCTCGTACACATGGAGAACGTTCTTAATGCACTGCGCTTTAATAATAAATGGTAATATTGGTAAGGGAGCAAAATGAACTAAGTGAAATTCGTAAAGTTTCTAAAGAAATGACTAAAATGAAAAGAAATTTTAAGGACCGAATTGCAAAAGAAGTAAAAGTGGAATATTTGAATGTTAAATATCCCAACTGTATTTTCACCTGATTAATTATCTTTTTTTAATAACAATGAATCAAATGTAACCTAAATTGGAATTTAACATACGATATAAAAGATTAATTGCTTAATTAAATAAAATATTAATGGTTCAAAGTTACCATAAATTGCAAGGAGTTACAAGAATGAGAGCAGCCCGTTTCACTTGAAAATTTCAGTTATACGGTTGTATGGTATTTTGTTGAGCATTAAGAGGAGCAAGCATGAATCCATGTGCGATCTGGTGGGTGTGATTGCTGTCTATAACGCTGGTTTTGGCTGCGAGCATAGAGGCTGCGGACAAAAAGGCTTTCTGGGATAGAAGCGTGCGAGTAATAATATATAACCATTTGGATGACAGGAAGGATCTGACCATCCATTGCAAATCCAAGGACGACGATCTCAGCGTCCATGTTCTTTCTTACAAGGAATCCTACGATTTCCAATTCAAACCGCACTTGTTCAAGAGTACCTTGTTCTTCTGCTACATGACAAGGAGTGGAAATTCGCAGTGGTTCGACATTTACAGGAAAGATAGGGATATGGGTAGGGATTGGGGTTGGGGTTGCTTTGAAAGTGATAATTGCGTGCGGAATGTAAGACAACGGTCCTTGTACGGAAACTTTTGATGTTTGTTACCGTTGGAACTAATAGGGTTGCTAAATCACTCCCAAGATCTACAATAAATACTTGTGTCACGCCTTTGGAACTTCAACGCCTAGATTAGTCACTTTTTCTGTGATTGCAACTAAGTCAACCTGAAAATAATCAAAGCAAAGATGCTTAGATTCCTCAAAATGAAAAAGTGAGTAAAAATGAGGAGGAGGTAGCTCTATTTATAGTGGAAGCTCCCCTTAATGAACGGTTAAGATTTAAGTACATTGACGGCCTAGATCGAATACAATCTCTTAAATCCCCTCAATCAAGGGATTGTATTTACAAGATCTTCTCTTAACTAAGGAGCGAGGCAACAAAACGCCTAGGATTCTCCTGCTATAAACGTGCAAGGCTCTTTATATTCATGGAATGGGTCAGTCTTCATGGGTCTAGGAAGGCCCAAAACGCCACTTAAGTAATCTTGAGCTACTTCTCTTGTGCTGATCTCGGTTGTTGGTTCGTGGTCCGTGACACTTGTATTAACTGGTATCGGCAGCTGAAAACTCAACTACTGCTTTGCATGTCTACTATGTTTTACCTTTAGGTAATGCATAAAGACACGAACACTTAATGTCGGTGCTAGACTCTTTTAATTAATGCAGGTCTTGAGTAATCGTTCACTTCCTCCACGATCAACCATCCATAGTTTGCTTACTTTCGGTTTAACATCTAGAGTATCTCCACGCCGAGAAATGACGAAATTAAACGGATAACGTAATTGTCAAACCAAATTAACCCATCAAGAAAATTTAACATTGAACTCAACTAGGAACCCACCAGTGTGACCTGCTGGATGCGTCGTTCACATTGGTCCACCACGTCGATCGAGCCCGCCTGCCCTTTGTGTTACCACCGTCTAGCTTTTGCAAAATAAAAATTAGCATAAGTTCCCTAGTCAAATACAGTAAGGTACACAAGTATACACTTTCTCAATCCCAATAACACTTCTCCACCGGTGCATCTTAACATACAAGCTACCAAACAAAACATAGGATAAACTACACGCTTAGAGCTTATATCATTTTTGTTCTATTTTGGTCATTAAATATTTTTTAAATTATACCTAATGTTTAATTTTGGTTTCATTTTTGTCATCCGTCATTGAAAGATTAACGGTGATGCTGACGTGTCATCATAATATAATACCACATTGTCATTGAAAAAAAAATATCACGTCAACAGTTCTGTTAATTTTTTAACTGTAGGTGACCAAAATAAAATCAAAACTAAACGTTAGGTATGATTTTGAAAAAAAAAATAGTTGGGTGACCAAAGTAGAACAAAAGTGATAGTTGGATACTAAACATGTAGTTTACCCCAGTGGCGGATCTAGAAATATTTTTTTAGGATGAGCACACATATGTTAACAACATAAAATTTTTAAACGGGATGGAAACAAATAAAATTTTAGGGAGGGCATCATTAGTAAAATAAGTAATTAATCGAAGAAATTCATATTTCTGGGTGGGCACGTGATTCCGCCACTGGTTTACCCTAAAACATATAATTCAAAATATAAGAAATGGGTAAACTACACATGTGATCCCATATGTTTTGATCCATCCTATTCCGATCAACGATTCGAAAAAGAAAGAGTAATTTTGGTTCTTGCATATGTAACGCTCAAACTCGAAACCTCAAAAAATAATAATGATTTTGTAACCATTAAGAGCGCTCAATTTGTGATGTGTTTGATATTATTTGATTAATGTAGATTTGCCTACTTTAATAAATTAAATTACAAAAAAAATACTAGTATTTAATAATTAACTAATAAATCAATTTATTTCCTTAAGTCATTTATGTTCCCACTTCTAATTTAAACGACGTCGTGGATCCAGGGTTTTTTTTAACTAGACCAATAAGCCTCTATCATCCCTCAACTTTTCCGTTTTCACTTTCCTGTTCAGTATTTTCCTGAGAGAGTTTTTATTTATCGATTTTATTAATCACCATTTCTTCCCCAATTATTTAAATCTCTTCATTATCTTCCCTTAGCGAAGAAAATAAAAAAGTTGAAACAAATATATTAATATAAATTTACAGGGTTTGATTTCATCGCTTTTTCAACAATTCATTCCTATCGCTGTTCGATTCTTCTTGGAAGATTGTCCCGGTAAGTCCAAAGTCTCTCCCCACTTCGTTTCTCATCGATAATTTGTTTTAATTTATTGAGTTTTTATTTGGCGAAATTTTGGATATAATTTTTTTTTGCGGCAAATGTTTTGAATATGTATAATTTTTTTATTGTTTTTGTTATTGATTGTCTAGTTTGGTAATATTGGACGGTTATGGTTTGCATTTCGGTGAGCTCGTCCATTTTTCAGCAATTATGACCTTTAATGAATATGAATGAGAAATATGTTTTAATTGCGATGGATGCGGTTGTAGTCATTTTTAAAATGTTAATTTGGATTTAATTGAGAGTTTTGTGTTTTGATTGTATTTTTTTCTGTTGAATCATGTGTAAGGATTTCTATTATATATTTTAAAATACTAATTATCTGTTCAAGATAGATGGGTTTGATCTGTTTTGGCTTGGTGCATATCATTTGTTTTATCCTTTTCTTAAGTTATATTTAGTTGCAGAATGTAGATTACTTTTAATATAGTGTGGTGATATTAAAGTGTATAGAAGCAATGAGAAATAGTAGTGGTAAAGTTATCAAATTTCACTCGACTGGTTATGTAGGGGTTACTGCAATGCTCCGAGTGGACAGTGCAGGGAACAATAACAATTCTAACCGCCCACGTAAAGAAAAGAGGCTGACATATGTATTGAATGACACTGCTGACACAAAGGTGATGTTGTTTATGTCGTTGTTGTTATTTTTTTCCTTCTTTAATTCTTTCATTGCTTTCCCACTTCATTTTTCCTCTTTCAAGTTTATGAGTCATCTTCCTTCATATGTATTTGTCAATCATGTGTAGTTTTCATGTTCAGATGTTATTAGGAATCTAATTTATCTGTGTTTTTCATTCTAATGTGCCACATTTTAGATTATTAGTGTTTTGCCTTTACTTATCCTTTTATGCAATCATATTTTAGTTAAAATATAAATTGTAGAAGCTTGTATTTGGTTTTATTTTATTTTTTCTTATGTGGGGGATTTCTAGTTGATGAACAATTCACAGAATAACCATTTGAACATATTTGCATTTGTGCTTGTATCCTTGTGTAGATTTGTAATACCATGCTATATATATATATTAATTAGGTTCGTTGAGACTGCTTGTTATATATTTGCTAAGTTGATAAACTTGGCACATCTGAAATCTACTTTGGTTGGAACTTCTTAATTTCCTTCTCCAAGGTAATGTTGTGCTAATTTCATTGTTGAATGCTATTTATCCTTTAGGAGTTTTGCTATACTGAACTAAAATGGAAATGATGGCTTGCGTTAATTCATTCTATTATCCACACATTCATCATTAATTTAAGACCATGTTTGCAATCAAATTTGATTATGCTGCTAATCCTTTTCTTTATACTATAAAAAATTGTCATGATCTTGAACTTTAGTAGAGAGTTTTATAATTTAATTTTAGGTATAGGCATTAGGCATTGATGTTTCTCTGTTGTTTTGCAGCATTGTGCTGGCATAAATTGTTTGGCTGTGCACAAGTCATCTGCCTCTGATGGGTCTGACTATCTTTTCACTGGAAGCCGCGATGGCACACTTAAGAAATGGGCACTTGGTGAAAACACTGCCACATGCTCTGCTACATTTGAGTCTCATGTTGATTGGGTAACTTTTTGCTGTTCATGATAATCTACTATTAGCTAATTAGCCTGACCTTCATACTTTAGCCAATATTTTTTATTGCTAATTTGTGGTTTGGAGGGGTGGACTTTTAATTTATTTTCTAATTTGGTCCACTAGAATGACATTATCCCTGATGTGATATCAAATTTGAATCGTTGCTTATTAACCAACCAAGCAACCAGCTCACCAGAAGCAAAATCTAGAGCAAGTATTGTACTTTGCAATTCAATTACATCAGTTTTCAATTTGAATGTTTAGAGCCCTTTATCTGCTTTTTTTTTTGGTCCAGTTTGTGGAACTCGCCATTGAAATACATATAAAATATGTGATATATGTAACCGTGTAAGTTATGATTGAGAACAATGTTATTTCCTTGTTTTGCAGGTAAATGATACTGTTATTGCTGGTGACAGTACACTTGTTTCCTGCTCGTCAGACACAACATTGAAGGTTTCTTTTTAATTAACGTGTTATCAGTGTTGTATTGACTATGCCAGTTAAGTATTGACATTTTCTCTCTCGTTGAGAAACACCAGACATGGAATTGCTCATCTGATGGAACATGCACCAGGACATTTCGTCAACACTCTGACTATGTTACATGTCTAGCCGCTGCTGATAAAAATGTAATTTCTGTCAGAATTATCAATTGATTTTATTTGCTGAAGGCATTAAAGGTCATGCAGTGCAATATTTCAATTTAGCTTTCATGTTTAGTTTGGCAGCATAATTATACTTCAAGTTATGGTGTTTATTACTATGGAATTCACTTTCTGATTCTTTTTATTGTTGTACATTTTAGGCCAATATAGTTACCTCTGGGGGTCTTGGTGGTGAGGTTTTTGTGTGGGATATTGAAGCTGCAGTTACTACAACATCTAAGTCCAATGATGTAGTGGGCAATGATTGTTCCAATGGTATCAATGGTTCGACAAATTCATTTCAAGTGTCAAATTTACGAACAATTAGCTCGAGTAACAGCATTAAAACACACACATCTCAGTGTCATGGATACGTCCCTATTGCTGCCAAAGGCCATAAAGAGTCGGTTTATGCATTGGCAATGAATGATAGTGGATCCCTTCTTGTCTCTGGTGGAACTGAGAAGGTAGTTTTTGCTTCTTGATTAAATTTTATGATAATGACATTTTTCTCCCCGAACGACTTCTTGCTAGAGATGACCTTATCTTTACCTCTGTTGGTCATTTGATTTATTTAACAAATTTTCAGTAGCTATTTTTTGTTTCCTGACTCATTTTCTTATAGGTTGTGCGAGTTTGCGATCCAAGAACTGGTTCAAAGAATATGAAATTAAGAGGGCACACAGATAACATTAGGGCTTTGCTTCTGGATTCTACCGGCAGGTTAGTACAATGAGTTCTACTTAATAATCTTTAGATCTTAGTGAAAAATAATATCAGCTTGATGTTAGGTGTAGGCATTATTGTTATGGAGCTTTAATAACCATTATTACATGCATATGTTAAACCTGATTCTTCTCTCTTGCAACCGCTGAATGCAACTTTGGCTATGAAATATATAGGTTGGTTGATTGCTGATGGGTTCTTCCCTTGATTGACTGCTATTGGATTTTGTTTTTTGATTTTATTTTTCACTGTGGCTATTTTGTGAGTGAAGTTTTTGACAGAAATTTTATTTCAGATATTGTTTGTCAGGGTCCTCTGATTCTATGATCAGGTACATGATCTGTGCGTACATTTTTCTGTTGCATTACCAGAAGCTATTTTCAACCATAAAGAATTTTAGACCTTTCTTTTAAATGCTCTTAATTTTATTTTGCAGGCTATGGGATCTCGGTCAGCAACATTGTGTGCATTCATACGCTGTGCACACAGATTCTGTTTGGGCACTTGCAAGCACCCCAACATTTAGTCATGTTTATAGTGGTGGTAGAGATCTTTCTGTAAGTACATATTCATACAAACAATTTATTCAGCTTACTTATCAGTTTTGCAATGTTTTGATGTAAAATTGAACAAGATATTTCATGCTGATCTAGGACAATGAAGTATTGGAAATTATTGAACGTGAATTGATTTAATAAAGAATTTTGAGAGCAATCCTGGGTTGCGCTGCTACTTTACCAGTACTTGTGAATAGTAAAGTAAGGGTTACTGATTTAATTTTATGATGAATTTATAAGGGTGGGATTGGGGTATGTTGGAAGTATTCAAACTTTATTTGAAGTGGAAGCCAAAGTCGGAAATTAGAGGTTAAGGAAGAAGAATAGGTGATTTAGGCTTCACACCTATTATTCCTTAAATCTTTGCACCGGGACAAGGATTGGCACTACAGTTACTTAGGATTTGGTAAAGCTGTCGTCTAGTACTTGCGATAGGTCATGCTCGTTCATTGAGTTCTAGTAACAATATTCCCAAAGGTCATGGGGTCCAAGGGTAGGGAACTTCCTAAACTGACTTCAGCAACCCATGACCAACGAATAGAAATCTAATAACAGACAACAAACCTAAGTAAACATGATTTCTAGTGTAATATCCTTCAAATTCCAGTAGGTTTTGAAACAACCATTTTACGTTTGGCATATTAAAATGAAGGAAAAAGAGAATAAAACTCTTCAACTTTAATTCAATGTAACTTAATGTCAAGTCTTGATCATTTCTATTCTAGCACAAATAGCCTTTTGAATGATTCTCGCATCAAATAAAGTCCATATTTTCGTAATTTATGTAATCTTCACAAATCTTAACATCCTTTTCTGTTTTTTGATAGAAGTTGGAGGTCTCATTAAAAACTCCCTTCGTATTCTTCCACATACTTAGAAGTATGTTGAAGAACAAGGAAGGGAGAAAAGAGTGCCTCATATTTTATTAAATATAATACTAAGTACATGAGGTAACACCAAACCCACATGCGGGAATAAACACCAATACAACCCATATCACCTAGAAATCTTACATCGTCAACCAAAAAGCCCCTAAATCACCTCAAGATGTAAGATAACATAACAAAAACCAAACAATTACAACCACAAACTTAAAACGCCTCTGAATACAGCAGCCGAACAATCACAACCCAATTGGAGGATCAAGTTCTAAAGAAATCGCAATCTTCAGGAACCCAAGAATTAGGTTTGAAGGAAGGATCAACTTCATGCACCAAGATTTTGAATAAATGATCCCCGACCTTCAACTCCAACAACTCATTAATTCTCACTTGAGCGTTTGTGAGTATTTGGATTTTAGCCCGATCAAAAGACGAAGGGAACTCACAACTGTTATCGATTGCTATTAACTTGCCCCACTTAGTAGCTATGTTTTTGAAAGTATCCCAATTCCAAGCGTGAAAAGGAATACCTTCGCAAACTAGCCAAACGCGCCGGCTCTCACCACAAGGCTCTCAGACCAAGTTTCCACTCTGGAAAACCATTCTGCAAGAGTTTCTAACTTTTCATCCTTCACGCATCTCAACGAATTAGAATCTTCAAAAACCATTAGAACTACATTTCCAGCAGCTCATAAGCGTGAAACCCGCTAGTCCTTTGGCTTGTATTTGGTTAGCAAGATTACCAATCTTGATAAAGTTCTTGCACCACCCCACAAGACAGTTAGACAACACATGAAGTTTATCTGCGTCCACAACACCCTCAACTTCACAGTGTTTAATCGTCGGAAAAACTTCCAGCCCGACTTATGAACAACTTTCGAGGACTTTCGCCAGTAAGACTGTCGGGGTTTATGTTTAGCCAAAGAGACTCTAATTTTGTTGCCGTAAATACGATAACCATTCATCTTAGAAATCGATGTCTTTGCTTCTTCAATTGTAGCAAAGCGAATAAACCCAAAACGAACCCATTCGAGTTTTTTTTTTGGGAATGAAGGCATCAATAACTTGATGTGAGCCAAATATGGATCCAAGTTTCTTCCAATGGATCTTCTCTGGAAGGTTTTCGATAAAATCGTGTAACACTCCTTTCTGGACCCATTGCGAAAATCTGGTTGGCCTTCTTTCGACCGATTATAAACCCATTTCTTCTTCTTCCCACCACTTCGGAAAATTTTGCATCGGAATACCCTTTCGAATATTTCCTTGGCACCACCATGATCAACATTAGCGACAGGAAGCGTTGGTGTTGCGTGAACAAAAGACAGCTTTCCGTTCCTATGTTTCCCTTCTTGTGAGCATTTCTTCAAAGGACTGGATGATAGTGGACTTTCACCCGACCTCGCCGAAACTGATCCCGAAATTTGTTGATTTTGGGTTGAAGGAGAGTGTCTGTAAGTGGTGCCGTCGGACTCAACTATCCAACCCGCCTCACGTGCCAAGGCTGCCAAAACATCGTTCTTAGCAGCATTCGGTGGAATAGAGAAGTTACCAAACTGTCTCAATCCGGCCAACAAGCGTCTGGTAAAAAACTCTTCTTTGCGGTTTCCGTAACCTTGTCCTCTCCTTTTTCATTCTCAATTTTACGATTGTCCTTACCGGAGTAAGATGAAGAGGCAGCACCAGCGGATCCAGATTTCTTGAGAAGACTGCCTCGTGGAACTGCATTTTCCTTCATTTTAAATCATTAACCCGCTTATTCAACTCTGCCACTAATGCTTTAAGAGCCTTCACTTTCGCTTCTAATTCCTTGGCAGACTCCAGGGGAAATCACCAGCTGCAACACGGCAGCCTGGTTCAAGCGGGAGATGAGAACTCCTAGACGAAGAAGGAGGAACAATAGGAGGCCTCGGAGGAAGCAGCCACCGCACCAGCTGAGTCAAACCCTCGAAGTTGGCTGGGTTGAGACTGGGTTGGGGTTCCATGGTGAATACTCAGCTGTACACCACTGCTCGACACAAGAGAAGACGGGATTAGGTCACGTTTAGGCACTGCGCTGGGTTGAGTGGCGGAGGCGAACTCGGACGGGAGGCTTCGAAAATCTGCAGAGGGCGAGTGTAGATCTGCGACTAAAGACAGCGTTTTTCGCAAATGCAAGTCCAGATCTGTATTCACCGTGAGCAGACGACCATCCTAGGAAAAAGCGGCGTCAAACGGTGGTCAGAGTGTGGCGGTGGACGGCTGACGGCGGCGTCAGGCGGCGGGCGGCGGCAGCGGCCA